>NC_135802.1:100259268-100370468 GCF_964213995.1 Mustelus asterias | reverse complement strand
TCGAGTCACTGTCTGTGTGGCGTTTGCACGTTCTCCCCACGTCTGTGTGGGTTTCCTCCGGGTGCTCCGGTTTCCTCCCACACTCCAAAGATGCATGGGTTAGGTTGATTGACCATGCTAAATTTCCCCGAGTGTCAGGGGGATTCGCAGGGTAAATATGTGGGGTTATAGGAATAGGGCCTGGGTGGGATTGTGGTTGGTGCAGACTCGATGGGCAGAGTGGCCTCCTTCTGCACTGTGGGGATTCTATGATGTGATGTACTTGTACATTGTGACTGGAAACCCGGAATACACTAGTCCGTCTCGGTAATTACACACAAGGTCTTTGAGATGAGATAGTCATCCTGTTCCTTTGTCTTTAACCAGAGATTATATCTTTGTTGCTACGATCCATTCTATTTCCAGAACACTAACTTTGCTCACAAACCTGTTTTGTGACACTGCACCAAATGCCTTTTGGAAGTCCCTGTACATCACACCAACAACATTATCCTCATCAACTCTCTCTGTTATCTCATCAAACATTCACGCAAGTTAGTTAAACATGATTTGCACTGAACAAATTCATACTGGCTTCCCTTAATTCACATATCTTTGCCCAAGTGACCATTAATTTTGTCCTGAATTGTTGTTTCTAAAAACATCCCCACCACTGAGGTTAAACTGATGGCCTGTAGTTGCTGGGCTTGCCTTCACAGCCTTTTTTGAACAAGGGTGTAACATTTGTAATTCTCCTGTTCCCTGGTACCACTCCTGCATCTAATGAGGATTGGAAAATTAGGGCCTGTGCTGCTTCAATTTCCACTCTTACTCCTCTCAATATCTTTGAATGCCTCTCATTTCTATGTTTCTATAAAAGCAGGATTAGGCTATTGAGTTGGATGATCAGCCATGATCATAATAAATGGCAGAGCAGGCACGAAGGGCCAAATGGCCTCCTCCTGCTTCTATGTTTCTATGTTTCTATTGGCCCTGGTGCCTTACCATCTTTAAGTACAGACAACCTACCAAATACCTCCTCCTTATCAATGTTGAACCCTTCAAGGTCTGAATTATCTTCTCTGTCACTTTGACCGGGTAGCATCTTCTTCCTTGGTAAATGCACGCAAAATATTAATTTAGTGTCTCAGCCATACTCCTTCCTCAATGCATAAATCTCTTTTTTGATTCCTGATTCCTCACTCCTTTTACCACCCTTTTACTATATATGCTTATAGAAGATTTTTGGATTTGCTGCAGCCTGTCTCCTCTTATACTCTCCTTGCTTCTCTTATTTGCTTTTTCAATTCCCCCCAAACCTTCTATATTCAGGCTTGTTTTCAAATATATTGTATTATAATTAGAGATGAGATCTGTTATAAACTTCATCTGTTTCATCTTAATATCCATCTCTTTTGTCATCCAGGGAACTCTGGATTTGTTTGCCCTACCTGTCCACTTTGTGGTAATATATCTTGACTGTAGCCAAATTATCTCTTCTTTAAAGACAATCCATTGTTTCAGTTACAGTTTTGTCTGATAATCTTTGATTCCAATTTATCTGAGCCAAATCCATTCTTAACCCATTGAGGCTCGCTGTCCCCCTCATTATTTATTTGTATTCTGGAATGCTCCTTATCCTTTACCACAGCAGACCTAAGAAGAGAAGTCTGAGGACAGGACGGAAGTTAAAGAGAGCACATTAATTAGTAAAGGCAGTGTCAGTAATCCTAGTACCAGACAGATCAGACAGAAGCAAGACAGAGAGCAAGGGAAGTCCAGATTAAACTGCATTTATTTCAATGCAAGAGGCCTGACGGGCAAGGCAGATTAACTCAGGGCATTGATGGGTACGTGAGACTGGGATATTATAGCAATTACTGAAACATGGCCAAGGGAGGGACAGGACTGGCAGCTCAATGTTCCAGGGTACAGATGCTATAGGAAAGATAGAACAGGAGGTAAGAGAGGAGGGGGAGTTGCACTTTTGATTAGGGAAAACATCACGGCCGTACTGAGAGGGGATATATCCGACGGTTCGGCCACTGAGTCTATATGGGTAGAACTGAGAAATAAGAAGGGGGAAATCACTTTGATAGGGTTGTACTATAGGCCCCCAAATAGTCAGTGGGAAATTGAGGAGCAAATATGCAAGGAGATTACAGATAGCTCCAAGAGAAAAAGGGTGGTAATAGTCGGAGATTTTAATTTTCCCAACATTGACTGGGACAGCCATAGTATTAGAGGGTTGGATGGAGTGAAATTTGTTGAGTGTATTCAGGAGGAACTTCTCGTTCAGTATGTAAATGGCCCAACTAGAGAGGGGGCAAAACTTGACCTCCTCTTGGGAAATAAGGAAGGGCAGGTGACAGGAGTGTTAGTGAGGGATCACTTTGGGACCAGTGACCATAATTCTATTAGTTTTAAGATAGCTATGGAGAATGATAGGTCTGTCCCAAAAGTTAATATTCTAAATTGGGGCAAGGTCAATTTTGATGGTATCAGGCAGGAACTTTCAAAAGTTAATTGGGGGAGTCTGTGGGAAGGCAAAGGGACATCTGGTAAGTGGCATGCTTTCAAAAGCGTGTTAACCAGTGTTCAGAGTAAACACATTGCTCTTAGAGTGAAGGGTAAGGCTGGCAGAAGTTGGGAACCCTGGATGACTCGGGATATTGAGGCCCTGGTCAAGAAGAAGAAGGAGGCACATGATATGCATAGGCAGCTGGGATCAAATGAATCTCTTGAAGAGTATAGTGGGTGTAGGAGTAGAGTTAAGAGAGAAATAAGGAGGGCAAAAAGGGGACACGAAATTGTTTTGGCAGATAAGGCAAAGGAGAATCCAAAGAGCTTCTATAAATACATAAAGGGCAAAAGAGTAACAAGGAAGAGAGTAGGGCCTCTTAAGGATCGACAAGGTAATCTATGTGCAGATCCACAAGAAATGGGTGAGATCCTAAGTGAATATTTCTCATCAGTATTTACTGTTGAGAAAAGCATGGATGTTAGGGAACTTGGGGAAATAAATATTGATGTCTTGAGGAGTGTACATATTACAAAGAAGGAGGTGCTGGAAGTCTTAAAGTGCATCAAGGTAGATAAATCTGCAGGACCTGATGAGGTATATCCCAGGGTGTTGTGGGAGGCTAGGGAGGAAATTACGGGTCCCCTAGCCAAGATATTTGAATCATCAATAGTCACGGGTGAGGTGCCTGAAGATTGGAAAGTGGCAAATGTTGTGCCTTTTTTAAAAAAGGGCTGCAGGGAAAAGCCTGGGAACTACCGTCAGTGAGCCTCACATCTGTGGTGGGTAAATTGTTGGAAGGTATTTTGAGAGACAGGATCTACAGGCATTTAGAGAGGCAAGGATTGATTAGGGACAGTCAGCATGGCTTTGTGAGTGGAAAATCATGTCTCACAAATTTGATTGAGTTTTTTGAAGGGGTAACCAAGAAGGTAGATGAGGGCAGTGCAGTTGATGTTGTCTACATGGACTTTAGCAAGGCCTTTGACAAGGTACCACATGGTAGGTTGTTGCATAAAGTTAAATCTCACGGGATCCAGGGTGAGGTATCTAAATGGATACAAAATTGGCTTCTTGACAGAAGCCAGAGGGTGGTTATAGAGAGTTGTTTTTCAAACTGGAGGCCTGTGACCAGCTGTGTGCCTCAGGGATCAGTGCTGGGCCCACTGTTATTTCTCATTTATATTAATGATTTGGATGAGAATATAGGAATCATGGTTAGTAAGTTTGCAGATGACACCTAGATTGGTGGCATGGTGGACAGTGAGGAAGGTTATCTCCAATTGCAGCGGGATCTTGATCAATTGAGCCAGTGGGCTGACAAATGGCAGATGGAGTTTAATTTAGACAAATGCAAGGGAATGCATTTTAATAGATTGAATCAGGGCAGGACTTACTCAGTTAATGGTAGGGCATTGGGGAGAGTTACAGAACAAAGAGATCTAGGGGTACATGTTCATAGCTCCTTGAAAGTGGGGTCACAGGTGGACAGAGTGGTGAAGAAGGCATTCGGTATGCTTGGTTTCATCAGTCAGAACATTGAATACAGGAGTTGGGACATCTTGTTAAAGTTGTACAAGACATTGGTAAGGCCACACTTGGGATACTGTGAGCAATTCTGGTCACCCTATTATAGAAAGGATATTATTAAACTACAAAGAGTGTAGAAAAGATTTACTAGGATGCTACCGGGACTTGATGGATTGAGTTATAAGGAGAGGCTGAATAGACTGGGACTTTTTTCTCTGGAGCGTAGGAGGCTGAGGAGTGACCTTATAGAGGTCTATAAAATAATGAGGGGCATAGACAAGGTAGATAGTCAATATCTTTTCCCAAAGGTAGGGGAGTCTAAAACTAGAGGGCATAGGTTTAAGGTGAGAGGGGAGAGATACAAAAGTGTCCAGAGGGGCAATTTTTTCACACACAGGGTGGTGAGTGTCTGGAACAAGCTGCCAGAGGTAGGAGTAGAGGCGGGTACAATTTTATCTTTTAAAAAACATTTAGACAGTTACATGGGTACAATGGGTATCGAGGGATAAGGGCCAAATGCGGGCAATTGGGATTAGTTTTGGGGTTTTAAAAAAAAGGGCGGCATGGACAAGTTGGGCCGAAGGGCCTGTTTCCATGCTGTAAACCTCTATGACTCTATGACCTAAACCTTATGATTCAATGATCACTATTTCCTGAAGGTTCCCCATTTGATACTTGATCCACTTGGCCCACCACTTGGCCTCACATCTGTGGTGGGTAAATTGTTGGAAGGTATTTTGAGAGACAGGATCTACAGGCATTTAGAGATGAAAGTACTGATTAGGGACAGTCAGCATGGCTTTGTGAGTGGAAAATCATGTCTCACAAATTTGATTGAGTTTTTTGAAGGGGGAACCAAGAAGGTAGTTGAGGGCAGTGCTGTTGATGTTGTCTACATGGACTTTAGCAAGGCCTTTGACAAAGTACCGCATGGTGGGTTGTTGCATAAGGTTAAATCTAACGGGATCCAGGGTGAGGTATCTAAATGGATACAAAATTGGCTTCTTGACAGAAGTCAGAGTGTGGTTGTGGAGAATTGTTTTTCAAACTGGAGGCCTGTGACCAGCGGTGTGCCTCAAAGATCAGTGCTGGGTCCACTGTTATTTGTCATTTATATCAATGATTTGGATGAGAATATAGGAGGCATGGTTAGTAAGTTTGCAGATGACACTAAGATTGGTGGCATAGTGGACAGTGAAGAAAGTTATCTCCAATTGCAACGGGATCTTGATCAATTGGGCCAGTGGGCTGACAAATGGCAGATGGAGTTTAATTTAGACAAAAATGAGGTGATGCATTTTGGTAGATTGAACCAGGGCAGGACTTACTCAGTTAATGGTAGGGCATTGGGGAGAGTTTCAGAACAAAGAGATCGAGGGGTACATGTTCATAGCTCCTTGAAAGTGGAGTCACAGGTGGACAGAGTGGTGAAGAAGGCATTTGGCAAGCTTGGTTTCATCGGTCAGAACATTGACTACAGGATTTGGAATGTTTTGTTGAAGTTATACAAGACATTGGTACGGCCACACTTGGAATACTGTGTGCAATTCTGGTCACCCCATTATAGAAAGGATATTATTAAACAAGAAAGAGTGCAGAAAAGGTTTACTAGGATGCTACCAGGACTTGATGGATTGATTTATAAAGAGAGGTTGGATAGACTGGGACTTTTTTCTTTGGAGCGTAGGAAGCTGAGAGGTGATGTTATAGCGGTCTATGAAATAATGAAGGGCATAGATCAGATAGATAGTCAATATCTTTTCCCAAAGGTAGAGGTGTCTAAAACCAGAGGGCATAGGTTTAAGGTGAGAGGGGAGAGATACAAAAGTGTCCAGAGGGACAATTCTTTCACACAGAGGGAGATGAGTGTCTGGAACCAGCTGCCAGAGATAGTAACAGAGGCAGGTACAATTTTGTCTTTTAAAAAGCATTTAGATAGTTACATGGGTACGATGGGTATGGAGGAATATGGGCCAAATGCGGGCAATTGGGATTAGCCTTGGGGTTTTTAAAAAAAAGGCGGCATGGACAAGTTGGGCCGAAGGGCCTGTTTCCATGCTGTAAACCTCTATGACTCTGTGACCTCATTCCCAAGAATGAGGTTTCGAAGTTCCCTTCTCTTTGAACAGAAAATATGCTGTTGTGGAAAATTCCCCTGTATACAAACTAGGAACACTTGGCCCATATTGCCCTTTACACCACTATTGTCCCAGTCTATATTTGGATAATTAATATTATAACCAGTCTTTACTCTGTAATTTCCTTGACGATTTGTTCCTCTACATCTTCTCCATTAGTTGGTGGCCTACAGACTACATTGAAAGTAGTTGCAACTTCTTTTGTTCCTTAACTCTGGCCAGGTGAGCTCTGTCTTTGACCCCTCTGGGACATCCTCTGTCTCCATCACTGCAATGTTCTCCTTAATCAATACCATCAGCCTTCCCCTTTCCTTCTGTTCCCGTCTTTTCTAAACACCTTGTACAGAAATATTTAGTGCTATGTCCTGCCTTTCTTTGAACCCATTCTCTGCGACCATCACATCATATTTCCATCAGGCTATCTGCAACTCAGCAATCATATCCAACACATTCTGTGCATTCACCATCATGGAGAGTAACATTGATTTCATATCTATTAATTTTCCTCTTACACTAAACCTACCCTATACCTTTCATTTCCTACTCCACTTCTATCTGTCTCTCGCAAAACTCTTTGAACCTTGAGAGAGAATCATTGAATCCCTACAGTGCAGAAGGAGGCCATTTGGCCCATGGAGTCTGCACCAACAACAACCCCACGCAGGCCTTCTTCCCGTAACCCCACATATTTACCCTGCTAGTCCCCCTGACACGAAGGGGCAATTGAGCATGGCCAATCAACCTAACCCGCACATCTTTGCCGCCTGCACCATCTCACCTGCCAGGCATTTATCTGCTCTGCTTTCCTATTTCTAAAATCAGTCGAGTGTGCTCTTGGGAGTAATCCAGACATTACTACATTTGAGGATGAAGTGTTTACCAACATTTATTTTAGGCAGACGGAGTGGATGGTCCATACTGGCCTCACCTAGAAACCCCCACATCACAGAAACCAGTCTTCAGCCAATTTGATTCACCCAATGTACCCTCAAGAAAGGTCTGACCTCACAGAACACGGCAAATGTCATGGGCTCTGACATCGTCCAGGCCGTAGTGTTGAAATCTGATTCTGCAAAACTATCTGCAACTATTCCAACTGTTTCAGTACGACTACTACACCGGCATTTACCCAGCAAAGCATAATGTGTGGCCCAACAACCAACTGCTGCTCAAATCCTGGGCAGAATCGCAATATTTCTTTCAGAATTGGTACCATTTCTGGTTGACAGTGCGGTAAATTGCTAAAGTATGCCCTATTCATAAAAAGCAGGACAAATCGAATCCAGCCAATTATTGTCCTATCAGCCTACTTTTAATCATCAGCAAAGTGATGGACGGTGTTGTTGACAGTGCTATTGTGTGGCCCGTACACACCAATAACCTGGTCACTGATGCTCAGTTTGGATTCAGCTGGGACCATTCGGCTCCAGGCTTCATTACAGCCTTGGCCCAAACATGAACAAAGGAGCTGAATTCCAGATGTGAGTACGAGTGACTGCCCTTAACATCAAGATAGCATTTGACTGAATGTGGCATCAAGGAACCATACTGGAAGTATCTAATAAAGGTTCTTTTTTTTTCTCCTACATATACCCCTTATTATAGATTATCAAAACATATTTTCTAAAACATGGTGGCCTGCTGAAACACTTTGTCAATCTATTTCTTTATAAGGGACCTCGCATTGCCTTCCAGCTGCACTGGAACCTCCTAGCATTGAGGTATTACCACCATATATTTCATTCTCTCAACTTAAGTGTCGTATTCAACGGTTTGCTTTATCTGGAATATTTATTTTTTATCATTACATGGTGAATCCATCAAACAATACATGGTGGTGTTGCGACAAGTGGCTTCTACCTGTACATTTGGTACACTAACAAATGAACTAATCTGTGAACAATGATTTGAAAATATTTCAATTTCATAAATGAGGGAATGTTTCCTTATGGAGGATGGTTTGACCTTTGAAAAAAATCGTGGCGTTGGCAGTCGAAATCCAAACTGCCATGTTAGATTTGAAGAGGTTATACAGGAATGTGCCCTTAGATGCAGGGCCACAGACACTTGCCTAACCCACTTAAGTACAGGGGTTATGGACAATTAAGTCTCAGAAATCTCATTGCCATCATGGTCAGATACCCTCAAAGCAAGTGTCCAAATTGTGAAAATGTTCATTGAGCTATCTCCAATTGCAACGGGATCTTGATCAATTGGGCCAGTGGGCTGACGAATGACAGATGGAGTTTAATTTAGACAAATGCGAGGTGATGCATTTTGATAAATTGAACCAGGGCAGGACTTACTCAGCTAACGGTAGGGTGCTGGGGAGAGTTACAGAACAAAGAGATCTAGGGGTACATGTTCATAGCTCCTAGAAAGTGGAGTCACTGGTGGACAGAGTGGTGAAGAAGGCATTCGGCATGCTTGGTTTCAGCGGTCAGAACATTGAATACAGGAGTTGGAATGTCTTGTTGAAGTTGTACAAGACATTGGTAAGGTCACACTTGGAATACTTTGTGCAATCCTGGTCACCCTATTATAGAAAGGATATTATTAAACTAGAAAGAGTGCAAAAAAGATTTACTAGGATGCTACCGGGACTTGGTGGATTGAGTTATAAGGAGAGGCTTGATAGACTGGGACTTTTTTCTCTGGAGCATAGGAGGCTGAGGGGTGAACTCATAGTGGTCTATAAAATAATGAGGGGCACAGATCAGCTAGATAGGCAATATCTTTTCCCAAAGGTAGGGGAGTCTGCAAACCTCTATGACTCTATGAGTCACAATGCCATGTCCAGCTAGAAGGAAAACGTGTAACTCCTGAAGCATTTTGCAAAGGTTTGTAGAATGTCAAAGAAGAAAACTTCATTGGTTTGATTCATGGAAGAGTCTCTTCCTGAAAATGAGGTATGACATTTACACACTATCAAAAAAGGAAACTCAGCTTTCAAATGGCTAGGACATAGCAAGGACAAGTCTTGTGGAACAGGAATTACTGCCAAAAATGTGTACAAGAATCACAAAGATACACTCAGATGAAAGACCATTCCAGTGCGAGGTGTGTAAAGCTTTGCTTCCATCTCCCTGCTCTCTATCGAGATATCTGTTGATACACAGCAGTTAATGAACTGTCACTATGTGATGAAGCCATTGTGACTCCTTCATAAAAAAGCACATACTGGAGAGAAGAAGATTTGTCGATATTGTAGCCAAAAATCTGCCAGCAATAGTACATTTGGTGAATGCCCTACCAGTGTCCTGATTGTAATGAAGCTTTCGGCAAGAATGATGGATTAAAGATGCATTTTAAGACACGCATATGGGAAAAACTTTACTAGGGTTCAGAATGTAACAAGGCTTTAGTCATAAGAGGAGCCTAGTGGAACATATGAAGATACCAGTTGAACTTATGATATCATAACTTTTACATGCGACCAATCTTAAGCCTCAATACTAGTTAATGGAAATAAGAGTGAAAGCAGATGAAATCACAAAGCAACAAGGTAAAGAAAAAGCAAACTTTGACAAACATGTAGGTGCAAAGAAAGAATGATTTAAGGTTGGAGATTGGGTTCAAATCAAATGGCCATATTGTGACCACAACTTTGCACCATCTGTTATCACTTCCAAAACAGATCAAGTGGTTGCTTGGTAATAATGCTTATCTGTTGGGTGACAACATTAAGTGGAATATCAGACACTTGATAGTGAGCAGAGCAGGACATTTTGAGGAATTGATTATGCAGATACATTTCTTATTCCTATGAGTGATGTTGATCATCAGGTTGATCACATAGAAGCACAAAATCAAACTCACAGATCTAATAGATAGAAGAGATCTTTATATCTCAAAGGCTATTTTTATGCTTTGAGAAAACAGACAAGTTTAATTCTTAAAAGAACAGATGCATATACATTTGTTATTTAGAATGATTTTTAGCTATAAATGGGGAAAGATGTTGGGCGGGATGTTCCGCCACCCTCAGGGCATGTTTTGCAGCAGTGGTGATGGCTTGCCATTGGCCGGTGGCAGGGTCTTCCAGTCCCGCTGCTGTCAGTGGGTTTTCCTGTTGTTCGCACCCTTCGCCACTGGGAAAACCATGGTAGGGGATCATCATCGATGGAACTGGAAGATCCCACCGGCAGGAACATCCGAAAATTTTCTGGCATGGTGTTCAATGGTTTATTTCATCTGTGTTTGATTATGCTAGTCTGCTAATTGATCCTTGTGCATTTGCTTGATTGCTTAAGCCTGTGGGGGGAGCTGTGTGAGTTGGAATATTCCAGAAAGGATCAGTGATTTGAACTGTGAACATGTGTATCTAAACACTTAAGTTCAAAGATGTTTTAAAGTTCTGTGAATAAGCCGTTTGGATTTAGAACTAGACTCATCTCTAGTGTTCTGAGAGAAATAAGATAAATAACATCCCAGCAAAAACTAACAATGGGGGAAGTTATCAGTTGACTGAAACTGAACGTGTATTTTCCTCTGAGCAAGAATAAAGTACTGCGCTGTGCTTTATATCTACATAAACCTGTTTTCCTAAAATTAACAAACAAATGTAAACCCTAATGATTTGCTTATTAGACCAGATAATCACTTCTTAAAAATGGAATGATGAAAATCTTAGTTTCCCATGAGGTAAATAACCAAAATACTGTGGATGTTGGAATTTGAAACTAAAACAAAGGAAGTTGGAAAAACTCAGCAGGTCTGGCATCATCTGTAGGGAGAGCAAGCAGAGTTAACATTCCGAGTCCGTTTGGCTCTTCATCAGAACTGAGAGAGGGAGAAATGTGTTAGATATTAAACTGTAGCTGTGAGAGATTGCAACAAGATGTAGCAACTTTAAGAACAAAAGATAGATGGCCTGGTACGTGTGGAGGTTACATTGAGGCCATACATGTATGGATTTTTTTTGTTGAAAAGGGTTTAACATCGAGAAAGGTCACAATCTGAAATTGTTGAACTCAGTGTTGAGTCCTGAGGACTGTAATTGAAAGATGAGATGCTGTTCCTCCTGTTTATGTTGGGCATAAACTGGAGCATTGCCGCAGCTCAAGGATGGACACATGGGCAAGAGAGCAAGGTGCTGAGTTAAAATGATACAACAGGAAGGTTGGGGTCAGCTTGTGGTCTGAGTGAAGGTGTTCTGCAAAGCAGTTACCCAGTGTGCATTTAGTCTCTCCTATATGGAGGAGACTGCATTGGGAGCAACGAAAATAATAGACAAAATTGAAGGATGTACAAGTGAAATGCTGCTTAACCTGAAAGGAATGTTTGGGCTCTTGAACTTTCAGTGATGGCAAGGGACGCTGCTGTGGAAAGGGATAGGGAGTTGGGCACAGTGGAGGAGTGGACCGAGGTGTCACATAGGAAGCTTTATAAAATAAAGTCCAGAACATTTCTGTAAGTCTCCATTAATAAGGTAAATGGTACTTTCTAGTGCAAATTAGCATGTGTTAACATACAGCCTTGAAAGAGTTAACTGCGTCCTCCTTAATGTGACACATACAGATTGCAAATAAAATACTTTTATTTGTAGTTACATTAACTAGCAAGTTCTACCTTTGTCATTATCATTGCTAGCTCATCTTTTTACAGTTAATTAAACTCAGCTGTAATGGATTACAGCACATTAACTCGAGAATCAGTTACACTGTAAATTTCATGTCAATTTAACATGGTTTTCAAGTTACACCAATGGATAATCTGTTCAGTAAGTGCAGTTTAAGGAAACAGAAATGGATGTGAGTTCTGAAAGGTATAAGACAGCATTGCAGGAAATAGTCTGACATTGTTTAAAGCAAGGTTCATAAACTGTAATATTAAATTTTAAAGCTCTTGATCATTTCCAGGACCATATTTATGTGTTTAATGTTAGTGAAAAACCAACAGTTCACTTTTTAATAACATTGGAAGTGTCACTATGTTGTGATGCTGGTAAGCGGAGCTCTACACAAATATTTAATGATTTGTGCGCCGTGATCCACTTTGCTTGACAGTAGAACAGTTTGTGTGGGTCAGTATAACTCGGGAATATTCAGTAGTGTTTTACTTACAGCATGGATCATCGCCTCTAACAACTTTTTAAAAATTCATTTGTGGGACATGGGCATCGCTGGCTGGTCAACATTTATTACTCATCCCTAGTTGCCCCTGGAGGGCAGTTGAAAGTCAACCACATTGCTGTGGCTCTGGAGTCACATATAGGCCAGACCAGGTAAGGACGGCAGATTTCCTTCCCTAAAGGACATTAGTGAACCAGATGGGTTTTTACTGCAATCAACTATGGTTTCATGGTCATTAATAGATTCTTAATTCCAGATATTTTTAATTGAATTCAAATTCCACCATCTGCTGTGGTGGGATTTGAACCCGGGGTCCCCAGAACATTAGCTGAGTTTCTGGATTATAGTCTAGCGATAATACCACTAGGCCATCGCCTCCCCTGAACTAAAATACAATATATGTCAATCTCTGAAGTCTGCATCGGTGAGAAATTGGTGTAGTGTCACTCTACCTGTGTCCCCCCAATGCTGCCAGCTGCTTACTGCATTGTGCACGTGGCAATCTGCCAGGATAAAGGTTTGTTCCTTGTGTGAACTAGAAACCTCTGCAGTGAGACTGTCCCAACGTCACACAACTCAACTGGCTGATGTGACACCAAATATGCAGTTAATGTCACCATTATTTACTCAAAACAAGTACGTAGCTGCAGAATGGACCCTGGAGTAGTGTAATTATTAGGGCCAGGCATCTATGTTTCAGGTAAGTAAATTCTTTGTATCTTTTTCTATTGTAAATTGTCTGTCTGGAAGTACTCTGGAGTATTTTTGGAGGTAGAGAATCATAGAATCATAGAATCCTACAGTGCAGAAGAAGGCCATTCGGCCCATCGAGTCTGCACTGACTACAATCACACCCAGGCCTTATCCTGATAGCCCCACGCATTTACCCTAGCTAGTCCCCCAACACTAAGGGGCAATTTAGCAAGGCCAATCCACCTAACCCACACATCTTTGGACTGTGGAAGGAAACCGGAGCACCCGAGGAAACCCACACGGACACGGGGAGAATGTGCAAACTCCATACAGACAGTGACCCAAGCTGGGAATTCGAACCTGGGTCCCTGGTGCTGTGAGGCAGCAGTGCTAACCACTGTGCCACCGTGCCATCCCCACAATATGATCCTAGATTTGCCAGAGGTATTGCTGCATTGTCTTGGAGTGGGGAGGGGCCAGAAGTTTTGGTGATCTGCCCACGCAAGTGTACTGGGATCTGGGAAGGTGGGTCAGGCAGGAATATGCCAGCATTCACAATGTTCTCAGCAATGCCAGATGCCACGAACCCCATTGTAACCGGGGAAACATCTCCTCTTTGAGTCCAGGTGATGCCAGTGTCCTTGTCCCCCACTGGTTCTGCTCTGCTCCCATCAAATGTTTGTCATCGTGTTCTGTAAGGAGACAGAATGTTAGGGATTGTGTTGCATTGCATTTGTCTGATGTGTCTGCCACAATGGAATAGTTGGAGATACGTGGAGGCAGGAAGAGGTGAGTTTGGCGTTGACAGCGTTTCTAAGTGTGCGAGGGTGACGGATGGTGGGTGTAATTTCCCGAGTGACCGGAAATGTTGCTGGACAAGTGACGGTGGTATGGTGAATTGAGAAGTGTGTGAGGTTGGTGGAGTGGTGGGTAGGAGATGTAATGTGAAGATGGATTCACTGACCTTGACCACCTAAATGAGGTCATTCAACCTCTTGTGGCATTACTGCTAGGTCCTTGGGTCCAGATGTTAGGTGTTGATCTGCCCGGCCAGCTGCTCCCAACCACTTCTGAGAATTATCCTTGAGGGTCTCCTAGCTCCCCATCAATCCATGATGTCTCTTCTTCTGCCCACATGTACACTAATGCCTTCAACATTGCACCCATCACTGTGGACCCCGCCCCTGTCTGCTCTGGTGTTCACTTTGTAATAATTTACATTGCAGTGAGATTTTTCTTCCCCTATGCCTTTAAGAAGAGCAGATTGGCTGTTAACACATGATTAGCTAATTGTGTTGCCGCAGGGTCCTCCTGCTGTGTACAGAGGCTGCAGGGAGTGTTCAGGATTGGAAGACAGAGCAGGAACTGTGCGGGCCAATGATACAATAATTCAGATTTAATGGGTACACAAAGTTTGCTTGTTGCCCCTCTGATTCTGCAGAAGAATGGGCAGATTGTGAATTGTGACGCCCATGTTCAAAACAAAGGACTAAATGATTTCTCGCCCCTTATGTGTGAGAAAGTGAGATTTTTAAAAAAAGTTTACTTTCCACACTGGAGATGAATGTTTAGTTGTAAATCTGCCATACGTAGTCTGCTGCTTGTAAAACTATGATTTGTGGGTCTATTCAACATGATTCAATCACACAGGACAGCAGATTTATAAGCAAACTTCCATTTTGACAAACTATTTACGATCATTTTGTAGTTACCTTAAAGAGAGCAACAAATATTCCATAAATTATATCTGTACTTTCCATGTTTTAACTTCTATAACTGTGAGTTTTCCTCCTTGGTTTCGGAAGATGTTGATTTGTGACGGTTATGATTTCACAGATAACCAGCCACTGTCTGTTATACCTCCCCAGTGATATTCTGCAAGGGTGAGTCTAGACAATGAGACTATTGCGCTGTGTCGTGTCTCGCGCTATGTCCACATGATCAATTTCTCGGAAAGCTATCATGTGCACAAAATCTGCCTAATTCTCCTCTTGGCAGTCAAGGAGTGTCAAGGCTGTTTGGAGTATCCTTTGCAAAATCAGCTAGCTCAACACAGACCATGGAGTTAAATCAGGGATCTATAGCTGATCATAAGATCACAAGATGAATACAGATGAGGGGGATCGTATCACCCACTCAGAAGAAAACATTTATGTTCTTCCCATTCCATCTCATTCACCCTCTCTTGATTGAGCCTGAGGTTTTAAGTCTTCAAAGCCTGCTAAAAGTCCATTCTAAATGCTTAGAATTCTTAATGCACAACATTTCTTTCTCTTTCTTTCATCACTCTTTCACCAGTTTTAATCTATGTTTCCTTGATCTATCCTGACATACATTGAATTAGTGATCCAGATTAATCATATTTATGAATCACAAACTTCTAATACATCCGTCCTTCCTTTCAAGGCTTGGGCAGCACCGTGGCACAGTGGTTAGCACTGCTGCCTCACAGTGCCAAAGACCTGGGTTCAATTCCGGCCTTGGATGACTGTCTGTGTGGAGTCTCCCCATGTCTGTGTGGGTTTCCTCTGGTTGCTCCGCTTTCCTTCTACAGCCCAAAAATGTTTGGGTTAGGTGGATTGGCCGTGCTAAGTTGTCCCTTAGTGTTGGGGGATTAGTGGATAAATATGTGGGGCTATGGGGATAGGGCCTGGGTGGGATTGTTGTTGGTGCAGGCTCAATGGGCCAAATGGCCTCCTTCTGTACTGTAGGATTCTATGATTCTAACTAGTTTCTCCAGCCTTTCTTTGTTTTGCAAATCTTTGGTGTCAGGAATCATTGTTGTGGTTGTTTTCTTTAGCACCTCCACAGTTAAAATATTTCCTTATGTATCCTGCGGCCAATAACTGAGCACAGTTATCACCGGTATCCCCGGTATCCCCATAGGATCTATCCTTAGTCCTCTTCTATTTCTAATCTATATTGGTAATGTCTGAAACCACAGCACAATAAAGTTCTGCCTTTCCCAGGGTTAATTTTCTGCAAGTTCTCACAAGAGGTGAAATCATCAATGGTGAATATACTTTATGATGGGCGTCAATTATATAGGTTTCAACCATCCCACAATTTGGACATTAATCGGGTTTTTTCTCTCTCACTGAGAGAACTTCCTGTATTGAAGGCACTGCTGGTCATGTCGCTTCTACACAAGGTTCCCTCTCCAATCCAGCTCGCCCCCCCCTTTCCCTCCTTAGTTATTTTCTTGTTTGTTTTTGTCATGACAGAAAACCAAAGGCAGAAAGCCTGGTCTGAACCCTGAGCTGATTCTTTTCACTCTATCTAATTACGGGAAAAGAGATGTGAAAGTGGGGTTTCCCTCCCTGCCTCTCCAAGTTACAGACATCACATTATTATCCAGCGTGGAAACAGCTCACTGCATACTCCTAACATTTAACAGCTCACTCCTAACATTTAACCCCCTTTACTCCTCCTCACCCCAACATTTAACTCTGGCCAAATGCCAGGATCCTGTCTGTATGGCAGCCCTGCTAAAAGCCTCTCTTTCTCTGTCTATCTAATGAGTGTTCTCTCCTTCCCAGCCCAGTTCAGGGTGGCACTGGGTTAGAGAAGTTGGATGTTTAAGATGTCACTGTTGGTTGTTCTATTGCTGGTTGTTGTGCAGGATGAGCAGAAATTTCCTCCAATTAATTATTGAGAAGACGGAAGCAGAGGTTGGTCTTGAATCCCCTGGATCAGTGATGCAGTAAAATATCCTTGATTCCGCTGACCATTCTCCATAGAAATACAATATGTGTGGCATGAAATCACGCTGGGGATGGCCCATGGTGCACCATCTCGAGAAGGGGCCTTGCACAGGGTATCCTCTGTCAGCGCCGGAAGTAATGGAACTGTTCTAATGATGGGTGTGATGACCATTTTCCAAATTTTAGCCAGGCAATTCAATGCATTGAATGTGTACGTCACTCACTGGGGATCGAGTATTCAGACACAAGAGGGGTTCTGTACTGATGCCATTTAAAGGGAAAGTCACCCAACTCGCACATATAGTCATTTAAAAAATATTTTGCTATTGTGAATATCTCAGTGTGTGATGGAGGGTATTTGGAGCTGTTGTGGTGAGTGGCTGGATTTGTGGCCAGGAAGTGTTGGCAATTCCTCAGAGCAAGAGCAAAGGATGAGGTGACCTATCCACACAAAGGCTTCAACAGGCATGGGATCAGCTGCGCCACTACCTCTGGGACTACACCACAACAAGGAGATGGAGCAGAGACTGTAGAGAGGCAAAGCTCTGCTTGATGTCCTCTGTCAACTTGGAGTCAGACTCCTCCATGCTGCTTGACAGTGACAGCAGGTGTCTGACAGGTCAGGGAATCCATCTATCATTTCAGTGGGCATGCCCATTAGCTTTCTCCTTTAGGTGCCCCATCGAGGTCTCTATCTAAGTCCTCTGTGGCAGAAACTGTCTAGGACCTCATGCTCAGGCTCGTGGGTACACAACGTATTCTTTACACTGGCCTGGCTGTAGCCCATGTGGTCAATGACTCACCTTGTGCTGATTCCAACTTTATACCAGCCTACATGATTTGCCAGTATCTGAACTGGTGGCTGTGATCAAGTGATAGGATCTCTTTATCAGTGGTGTGCTCTTGTTCCCTCTCCTCTACCTGAGGCTGCTGAGGCTGAGCAGGAGGCAAGTTCTTGGCTGTCTGGCATCAGAAAACCAGAAGGGGAGGTTGAGTTGAGGAAAGGGTGGGGGGGCTGGGGGTGGGGGGGCGGGGAGGGGTGTAAGTGCAAAGTAGGAAGCTCACCTTCACACTATCTGCAGGATGAGAGTTAGATGGTAGTTGAGAAAGGGCATAAAGCAGGAACATACTATCACTTTGAATGTTTTCAGAAATGCCAATGCAGGCTCTTTCACAGACAAGCCCATGATATGAGGAACCACATCCCCCATAGTACTCAGGACATGCAGACAGTGTTGCTCCCCACCAGCTCTGTTCCTTTCTATTATTAACTATCCTGTCTTGCAAGGAGGATGGAAGGTTGTCAGTGATTGTGTTGCACTGTGTTTTTGTGATGTGCCTACCAAAGCTGAATAGCTGGAGATGTTGGGGCAGCGAGAGTGTGTATGTGAGAATGAGGTGGAATATCTAAATGTTAAGTATGAGTACTGACTGTCAGGAATTGGTGATGGGAGTTGCGATGCATTGGGCAGCATGAGAGGCCGGTCTTGTAATGAATAGGAGTTGCCACGTGAAGATGCGTTTACTGATGTTCACCACCCGTCTGAGGTTATAAGGCTTCTTGTGGACACTAGTGCCAGGTCTGTACTACCTGCTGCCTATGGTAGTACTTGAGGGTCTTCCTGCTTCCTGTGAAACCATAAAGTCTTTCTCCCTCCAACACTAATGCTTCGATTGCTGCAACAGTGACCCTGCGTCCCCCTCTCTACTTTAATGTTCCTTTTCTTTGTTTAGAATTACAGCAATAGTATTCAGCAGCAACATCCTGCAATTCAGTGTAGCTTCCCTTTAGGAGGGATAGAATGTATTTAGGCTGGCTGCAGCACATGCTGTTAGCACATGCTGCTTGGCTCACTGCCGAGCACTCAGGTAGCCAAAGGCGTGGCAGATGTTCAGCCCTACACTACAATCAAGTAAACTAGATTTGCCTGCAGTTTACCTCCACCAGCACCAACATGGGCAAGTCACAAATTGAAATCTCCACCCTTGAAACTCTACACGTACCAATTTTCAACCTGTAATCTTCGGATGGTTCCTGTCACAGGGTTTTGTTGTCAAAACACGCAAGCTGGGAATGATACACTTTTTGGTTGTGGAGTTATTTTCAAACTGCTGAGGGATAATAGTTTTGGGTTGAAGCAACTGCAGAGACAGAGATCGATTTTCACATAGAAGTTTTGGGGTAAGGGAGAGGTAGAGAAACTCTGAACCATGCTCACTGGCCTAAGTTTCATGGCTAATTTTGAAAAAATACTGTAAATCAGGCAAAAACAGATCAGCCACTCAATACATCTCTTTTAATTTTTATTTCCATAATGATTATCAATGCATGCCCATTTTACGCAATGAATATTACCCCCATTGGCGTCTTTGCATTTTTTTTCTCTTCTCTGCAGCTTCCAGAATTTATTGTCTTTTGATTAGCATAAGGACATAGGTTGATGGATCAGTTTAGCAGCAAATTCTCCACTTGATTAACTCTGTGTCAAAATGTATTGAGTTATTGCATTCAGTTGGGCAAGGAACGGATTACCCACCTAGAGGTCATATTCCCCTCTCCCTCCCCAGCACGCAAAAGAATGAAGCAGCAGTAACTTCAATTTCTGTTAAAGTGTCAGTTGAAATGAAAATGGGAAGAGATGTGTAATTGATAGCTGATTCACTACAGCCCGAAGTTACGCCGAATAGATGCAGACATGACAGCTTAGCTCAGGGAAAATAGGAATAACAGCCATGACAATGAGGTAGTCACAGAAATGAATTAAGAAACAGCTTCCCGATTTGTAGAAAAATAAACATTGCACTATGAAGGTTCCAGTTTGGAATTACATCATGTGCATAAGAAATTCAAAAGTAGGCTGTCCTGGAAAACATTGGCATTCACAAATGTCCCCAAAAATTCATGTGTATCTTTTTAAAGTTGGTTATGAAATCAATGGCTCAATGCCAGCACAATCTTTCTACAGAGTGGTGACAAAATTCAATCTGAGCCAAGGGCCTTGCTTCGCAGATGTGGATATCCGGGAATCACTAACTTTCTGCCCATTACAGTGAATCACCTGTGAGTCACTTGAAGATTCAGATAGTGTTAATTTATCTACTGAATAGCTGGGAGCCCCTGCTTCAATCTTCAGCCATTGCTGAGTTCATTGGTCATGGTTAGTGAAATAGAGGCCCCCGTGAGCCTGGATTAAACAGGGTGAAATCCGGCATGGTTCCTACTCCTAAATATTGTTTAGTAATCCTGTCGGAAGCATACATATAGATTGGGGACACAACAACTTATATTTATATAGTATCTAACAAAATACATCAAGGTCCTTCGCAGGAACATTGTAGGACCCAGGCACATAACGAGATATTAGGTCAAATGACCAAAAGCTTGGACAAAGAGGTAAGATTTACAACATGACTTAAAGTCAGAAAGGCAGGCGGTGAGGTGTAGGAAAGGAATTCCAGAGCTTGGGACCTAGGCAACTGCAGGCATGGCCACCAATGGTGGAGTGATCACAATTGGGAATGCTCAAGAGGCCAGAATTAGAGGAACACAGATATCTTGGACGGCGTAAGGCTGGAGGAGGTAATGGAAATAAGGAGAGGCAAAGCCATGGAGAGATTTGAAAACAGGGATGAGAATTTGAACGTCAGTACATTGCTTGACAATGTGTGTCAGTAATAGGGGTACAGGAATTGCTGCAGATTAGGACACAAGCAGCAGAGTTTTAGATGGCCTCAAGTTTACAGAAGGTAAAATGAGGGAGGTCACCTGGGAGTGGCTTGGAATGGTTGAGTCTAGAATGATAGAAGGCCCGAATGAAGGTTTCAGTAGCAGAAGAGCTGAGACAGGGGAGAAGCATGGTGGTGATGTTATGGAGATGGAAAGAGGCAATCATAGTGATGGCAGGAATAGAAGGCTGGAGGGACGGTCTTGAGATCAAATGTGACACCAAGGTTATTCTCAAACCGTTGCCAGTGAGAGGGATGGAATTGGTGAATAGGGAATGGGATTTGGAACAGGGACTGAAAAAACTGGCTTCAATCTTCCCAATATTTAATTGGAGGAAATTTCTGCTCATCCAGTAGAAAAGCAGTCTGATAATTTAGCTACAGTGGAAGAAGGGACAGGTCCTAAAGGAAGAGGAGAAAGATCCCAAGAAGACCTTTAAGTCAAAGGGAAAGGACAAAGAATCCAGAACAGATCCTGTTCAGTGAAGTTAAAGTAAGGAGCAGAGGAAAAGGCTCCAAATTAAAGAGAGAAAGCTGAAAGGCGCAGAATCAAGGAAAAGCAGGTTTGCGAAAAGATCTGAGGAGACAGCCAAAGTTTGGTGACTGCTTACTATGGGTTTGTGGAGAGTGGTGTTCTGTTGGCATGACTGAGTAATTGAGAGAGAGTGCAAAAAAGGCAAAGCTTGAATGTACGCGGCGATCCAGGGGTGAGGAACATTGGAAGGAGAGATCAAAACACTAGAGGAAGGAACCTTTATGGAAGGAGTCCAACAGGAAGCATCATTTGGGCAAAGGTTCCAAAGCAAGTTCTCTGAGATTTGAGACCCTCGTGTGAAAGATGGAGTTCAGTGGGAGCGGTTGACTTACAGTGTGACAAGCATTGGCGGGAAGTTCATGAGAGATCCATAGCATCTGTTTGGAGTGGCATCTGTCATTTGGCTTCAGAGTGTGGTGTGTATGAACACAGGTCACCTAATTCTCTGGCAGACTGTGTACTTATTGTGAATGTTAGAGCAAAAGTTAGATTTTATAACTCAGATTGTCCTTACGAATTTGGATATATCTGTAAAGGTAGGTGCCAAAATCTTGCCGTCGTTTACGGCGATGGGATTTTAGGGTCCCACCGACTGTGCACTCTGTCGTGGGTTTCCCTGCAGCAATGGGTGTGTTCAACAGGAAACCCCGTTGACAACGACAGGACCATAAGATTCTGCTGCCAGCGAGTGGCGCACTGCATCCTGCCGCCATGAAACACATGGTGGATGAGGAGGAAAATCCCACCCATAGTTGTGGGTGAAAGAGTATTGTAATACAGTTAACCTTTTCTTGTTGAATAAATGTTTTATTATTTTGATAAAAGTTCATCAGCTGCCTGACTCCAGTACAGTGGTTAGCACTGCCACCTCATAGCGCCAGGGACCCGGGTTCAATTCCCAGCTTGGGTCACTGTCTGTGCGAAGCCTGCATGTTCTCCCCGTGTCTGCGTGGGTTTCCTCCGAGTGCTCCTGTTTCCTCCAACAGTCCAAAAGACGTGCTGGTTTGATGCATCAGCCATGTACCCGAACAGGTGCCAGAGTGTGGTGACTAGGGGATTTTCACAGTGACTTCATTGTAGTGTTAACGTAAGCCTACTTGTGGCACTAATCTTTTTTTTATACTTTTCCAATTCAATCAAATCAAATCCAATTCAAAGTCTCAACAAGTTGAGACATTTCAGATCCAGGCTGACAAGACAGGGTGAGCGACCAAATCACCCTGTCTTGGGCCTGATCTACATGAGCCAAGCTGATTGGAGAAGGGGGAGGTTCCTCCTCCAAGACTTGAGCTCATTTGCATCTTAGCCAAAAGGCCGGGACCCACTTTTAAAAATTCAGTGTAACCTAATGACCTCAACCAAGCGCAGCATCCAATCCATACTACACTTGATCTTAGCCAAAAGGCCGAGAAGCGGCACTAATAAATAAACTTAAACAGTAATCACTCTGCACATTTCTGAACAAAAAATAAATATTTGGCTCTATCAGGCCTGATTCCACCTCAGGGTCTGACTTGTTCAGTAGTAACACCATTTGGGATTGTAACAAATCCAAATTAATTATTCTGCTTTCATTTGAGTTTATGTATTTAATTTTCTGTATGAAATTAACTGCAACACTAAAGTGTCATAGGATTTACATTTTTGCGTTGTATCCCAAGTTACTATTTTACATAATTTATCATCAACTGCATATGCATGACCATGATAATACATTTAATTTCATAATATAAAATTAACATGATTCCTGCTGAAGAAACTATTTATGCTGAACAGGATAACCACCATCAGGAAAGCAATTTTTTATCTTTACTTTTTCTCTTCAATAATCTGCATAAGGTTCCTGTTGTTATGCCAAGATTTCAAAAAAAAGAAAATCCAGAGGTGCACGAAGTCCCTAAGTGGCCTTTATTGCATGACTGAGGTCATGCCTTACGAGAAGTATAAAATTGTGAAATTATTGACTGTCGAGTAGTCCTGAATTTCCATGACTCTCTCTTCCAAGGAGTTTGTGCACTAAAATTAAATATAAAAATAGCAATGTGTTTTGTTTTTGCAGTCACACGGAACTGCAACTGCATCATTATTACGAGGCAAACAAAGTTCAGCACTGTCACAAAAAATATATATTCGCTCAACAGAAATTGGCAATCTTCTTGACAAAGAATCTTCCGTGTTGTCCACAGGTAATTCAATTTGAATGTTTTTTCTTTCACTGTGCTTCACACAATAGGAATATTAGGAAGGAATGTTCTCAATCCCGCAGGGACGGATGCGGGCTTCCACGTGGGACTGGGAGGAATTTTTGACATCTATGCGGCAGCCGTGCTACCGAATTGGCCAATGAGTTCACATTTGCCTTGATGCATTTGGGATGGGTGTGAAATGTAAGCATCAATTCTAAGAAAAAAGCCGTAGGAGTGAAATGAACAATAGGAGCTTGTGGATTCACGGACAATCATCCTCAACTGCATTCAAAACTTGTGCAGTTCTTGTTATAACCCCAGTGGACAAGCTGAACTCTTTTTAAAGCTCGATTTTTGGCTGCTAGAAGTACTCAATGTGTGAAAGAAATAATCATGCAGCAAACTTCCTTTGGAGTATTTATAAGCAAGCAAAGGACATCCACTAATTGTCCAGCCCATCCGATTGGTTGATATACAGCAATAAATGCACAATACAAGGAAAAAGGAAATAGCCCTGTGCATCGGCACTGTCTTACAAGCAGTTAATGGGAATCTGAATGAAACACCTCCAGAGTTTAAAACACACATTTTCTAACATTTAAAAAAAATGAAAATCCAGAGGTACACGAAGTCCATAAATGACCTTTATATGCACTACTGGGATCATGCCTTACGAGAGGTATAAAATGGTGCTTCCTCCAGGACACATATCATCACCAACAAATGTGGTGCACTTTGCCTTTACATTGTATGCATCACATTAATGCTGTGAAGTAGCAATTACATTGTAATCCTGAAAATTATGCTGTAACATCTAAGCATTTTTTAAACTGCCATCTATTATTTAATGTTTTTCGCAGCAGCTCTGACATGAACCACAGAAATTGGAATAATTGAATTCTGATTTAAGTTAAATAAAGTAGAATAAATTAATTAATTGCCATCTGACCAGCACAGTGGGATGCAAAGATCTGGGGCACCCATTGCACTACAAATCCCAGAAGTCTTAAGAATCTCTTCTCCATATTAGGGATGATGTTTATCAAAGGGCAAGTCAAAGAATACAGGATCAGAGCATGCAAACGTCCCCTGCTGAGCCAAGAAATGTAATTACACGTCTGCCAAGACTTTGATCCTTACTGGTATTTACAGTTTCCTTTAGATAAGAGACAATTTTTCCACAGGATAACTGGCATTGAAAAATGGAAACTTCTTAGCGTTTTCTTTGCCCTTGCTTTTTCAATTCTTTTCCCTAGAGTGTAGATTTTTGTTCATAGATGACTGATCTTGATTTAAGTAGAATTTAAAATCAGAAGCGGAAGATGATCATAAAATGTACTGTCTGGGAAGCGTCTAGTCGTCACTGTCTGGCAGATTGCCAGCCGTGCTAACAAATGATCAGTGCAAGGACTTATTAGCAAGGCAACATCAGTGAAAGGGTACTGAAGACGTGCGTGGATTTCTTACTAATACAGTTCTTCCAAGCTTTCATAAATTAGATAATTGAATTTTCCATCATAAAATTAAGCTGCAAAAGTAAGATAGAAGAAAATAAAAATACAGATCGAATAAGTCATATGAAAATTGCAGCGTGTCATAAAGAAGGACTTTCACAAACAAATTCTGTCCCAAAACACTTTGCAGTCAGAAATGAAGTCATTGTTGTACAACAGGAATTGGACTGCGTCTCTTTAAGATAATGACACAAGCAATGATGGCTCAAATATCCTCCTTCTGCAATGTCAAACTCTGTGGTTCCAGAAGAAACATGAATGTGACTGAACGATGGTTTCAATCCACAAGGCAACTTCCATTTAATGGTGAAGGATGTTCTATTCCGGAAAGCCAGTTGGTGAAGGATTGATCTGAGGTCAATCCTTACATAGTTTTATATTTATTTAGGTGTATCACACATTACAAACAAATACCTTTTAACCCCTACAATTACAGTTTTAATCTGTGCCCAATTATATGGCCCCAGTGACAGCCCAGTTAATTCCCACCATCTGCAAACAATTATATACAATTAATTTACAATTAACAAAGGATTTCCTCTTTTCCCTTCTTTGCAGTAAAATTATTAATATGTTCTTTATTCTCACAATTCATTGTAAATAGCAGGAATCTTCCCCAGTGAGTCTTACTATGAATGCAACCTCAGAACGCCAGGGCTTGTATGTATCAGTTTATTGATGTACTCACCCAAGGACTGTTACAAGCTGTTAGCTGTGTTGGATTCCGTGAAAAGAGCAGTTTCACTGCTGATACCACAACCAGTTCTATGAAAATCTTGTCAGTTACTGGTCACACCCTGTCAAACATCAGCTTAAATGCACCAGATACTATACAACATTTTTCAAAGGTAATATGAACTACTTTAAAATCAGATGGCGTCTTAAACAGATTCACTGTGAAATACTTCTATCCAGTTTAACCTCTCATGCGTTCTGTGAAGACCACCACTGAGAAACAATTGGACATAATGAAGCCAAAATTCCTGCCGAGCACAGCAGTAGCCCAGAAATTGCCAGAGCTCCGTTTATACCCAGCACCAGCCTCTTGCAGAATGTTATGACTTGCTTCGTGAGGAAAAGAGCATTTACCTGCCTCTCAAAGGCAAATCCAAACAGGGTGGGACTCCTGGCAGTGGAATCCCTGCTTCAGTGACTCAGTTGAGAAATGGGGCAGTATTTCATGGAGGTGATAGGGTGTTGCCCACTGGCTGGACAGGCAGTAACAGCCCCATGTCACCTCTTTTTGGAAAGGCCTACTGAATTAAGTGGACTTAACTGGGCAGTGGCAGGGGTGGAAGTCCTGAGAGCCACAGGACACTCAAGAGGTCAGTAACTCTTTATTGCTCAGCAGCACCATCAGGGAAGCAGTGGCTGCTGCTGGTAATGTACTCACCTGAGGCTCAGGTTCACGAAGGAACTCAGGCACAGGTGAATGATGGCACGATGGTGGTTCCAGTGTGGGGGTCATGGGGGATTAGAGCGGGGTGAGGGGGTGGGGGCCAGCAGACCCTAAGTACTGATATGGTTCGTTGGACCTCAGCTCCAGAACAGTCTCTAAAATAAAGGTTTATTATATAGTTATTTATTAGTGTCACAAGTAGGCTTACATTAACACTGCAATGAAGTTACTATGAATATCCCCTAGTCAACACACTCCAGCGACTGTTTGGGTACATGGAGGGAGAATTTAGCATGACCAATGCACCTAACCAGCACGTCTTTCAGACTGTGGAAGGAAACCGGAGCACCCAGAGGAAACCCACACAGACACGGGGAGAATGTGCAAACTCCACACAGACAGTCGCCCAAGCCGGGAATCAAACCCGGGCCCTTGGCACTGTGAGGCAACAGTGCTAACCACCGTGCCACTGTGCCACCCTTCTACCGTGCCAGTATGCCCCTGACAGTGTGACCTCAGCCCCAGAGACAGTCTCTGAAATATAATGGAGTATTATGTCCAGTTTTGGACTCATTATTTGAGGAAGGATGTGGTGGCATGGGGGCAGTTCAGAGGAGGTTCACCAGATTGATTCCAGGGGTGAAAGGCTTGACGTATGTGGTTTAGGCTTATACTCGCTGGAGTTTAGAAAGATGAGGGGGGATCTGATTGAGGTATGTAAAATACTAAAAGGGATTGATAAAGTAAATGTAGACCAAATGTTTCCTCTTGTGGGGCAATCGAGAACAAGAGGTCACAGGTATAGGTTGAGAGGCGGTAGATTTAAAACTGAGATGAGGAGGAACTATTTCTCGCAGAGGGTGGTGAATTTGTGGAACTCACTGCCCCATAGCCCAGTGGAGTCTGAATCATTAAATAGTTCCAAGAAGGAGATAGACACATTTCTGATTTTAAAAGATGGGTTAAAGGGATATGGGGGACAGGTAGGGAGGTGGATTTGAGACCAGGAAGAGATCAGCCATTATCTGATTGAATGGCGGAGCAGGCTCGAAGGACTGAATTGCCTTCTTCTGCACCTAGTTCCTATGTGCCACTGCCGCTCTTCCACTGTGCCACCCTGAGTATGCCCCTGACAGCGTGACCTCAGCCCCAGGGACAGTATCTGCAATTTCCCTCAGACAGTGTGGCGTCAGCCCCAGAACTGTCTCTGGACCTTCCCTGGACAGTCTTTGAACTTTTGCTCCCAGACAGTCTTTCACTCTCCCACTTTGTTCCTTGATCCCACCTTCCCCAGTCCTGTCTCCATCTCACCCCTCCCTTCTTGTATCCCTCCCAGTCCTGTCTCTTCCTCACCCTTCTGCACTGGTTGTACCTTGTGCATCCTTGGCACAGCTTGTGCCACAGGTGCCCAGCATTTAGCAGTGCAGTGTCAAAGGAGATGAAAGCAGCATTTATTGACCTTTTAAGTCTTGGATGAAGTAAGGCTCTCCTGGTGCTTGCCACTTGTATCATAGTCATACAGATCTTTCGAATAATCTGCTGGCGACGCACTTAATTTGGAGGGCTCTCGTAATTCTGGCAAATTGGCCTTTTAATAAGCATTCATGAGATGCAAATGAATGCAAATATGGCTCCTGACAAAGCGCAGTGGGAAACCTGACCCACCTTTAACCCACCATCAAAGTCAGGAGAACCAAATTCCACACTCATTTCCCTCTGGCGGGAATAGACTTTTTCATTCACGCTAAATTAAGTGCCCCCACCCACCACAATTCCCATTGCATCTAGTTTTGGACAAAATGCATTGAATGTAAAGTTCATTCAAGTCACATCAGTAGAAATTGTAAACTGGTCTAGTTAAATAGACATCATCACTCATGCTGTTCACTAAAATTCACCGACATCACTCCATCCAGTAATACTAATTAGAGAAATTACATTTTCAGTTTAAAGTGACTGAGGTATGGCTGTGAGATAATTTGCCTTCATTAGTTGGCAGTAATAATGAGATTTTTGCTGCACATAGTCCTTGTGTGCCATGTGTTCACGACATGAGAGAGCAATGTGGCCTATTAAACCAGACTGAGCTGGTTCCATATTCAACATACATTCACCATGGACTGTGGTACAATTATCACACTCCGTAAAGGTGAGTCAGTTGCTTGATTTTTTGAAAACAAACATCTACAGCCAATATTTCCAATAGGATAATACAATGTCCAGAGTCTTTATTCACATGTTTTGGCTACAGTACAATACTGGCAATTCCTCGCTCACCAAATTAGTCTTTGGTAATTAGAATTATTAAGGAGTTGCATTTATCAATTAAAGCATCTTATACCACCAATTGATTTTTTTTTGGCATGGTGTGCAGTGTTATGACCCTAGGCTAGATCACCAAGTTGTTGGTGAGATCCAGTTAGGGACTAGTGTCAGGCAGCACAATGGTTAGCACTGCTGCCTCGCAGCGCCAGGGACCCGAGCTCAATTCCTGCCTTGGGTCACTGTGTGGAGTTTGCGCATTCTCCCCGTGTCTGCACAGGTTTCCTCCGGGTGCTCTGGTTTCCTCCCTTCGTCCAAAGATGTGCAGGTTAAGTGGATTGGCTATGGTAAATTGTCCCTTTGTATCCCAAAATATGTAGGTGAGGGGATTAGCTGGGTAAATATGTGGGATTACGGGGATAGGACCTGGGTGGGATGATCTGTTGGAGAGTCGGTGCAGATTTGATGGGCTGAATAGCCTCCTTCTGCACTGTAGGGATTCTATGATTCTATGTTTGAAGTAGACCATGTTTGATATTCAAGACACTTGCTTGGTAAAGAAAGCCACAAGATTTTAAGACTTTTGCACAAATAAAAATAAACTTTACTATGCAGGCCAGGAAGATAAAACAATTTACAATATCGAACTTCAGGGTTAATCTGAGGTACTTGTGAACCAACAAGCAAACAGTGGTCAAACTCACCATACTGCACAATAACTGACAACTGCCACCAAAACAGATTCCACTCAGAGTGAGTTAATAAATCTCACTGAACCTTCATCTCTCCCACAAGGGATTCCGGTCTTCACCTTCGAAGATTTCCTTTGGAATTCTCTCCAACTGTCACTTGTTCAGCTTCAACAACAGCCCACCTTTCAGCGTTTTAATCTCACCTCCTGAGATTCTGTTCCCCTGGATTCCCGAATACTCACTCTAGCACCAATTCACAAGTGCAGCTTCAACTCTTTGGCCGTGCCGAGCAGGACACTACTGCTCCAAAGGGATACCTCAGTCCCAGTGGCCCACAGCAAAGACTCACCAATCTTCGGCTGCCTTCTTGGTTTCTCAGGGCTTTTCTGGAGTCTTCTTCAATTATCAAACACGGATGGTGTCAACAATAGTCTATCTTGCAGGTTTCACTCTTGTCTCCCGAAATCCCATTCCTCTTGATTCCCGAGTATACACCCAAAGATACCTCTGCCCCAAAGGCCCATAGCATGAAGCTACCAACCTTTGGCTGCCTTTTTCACTGAAAGTTTGCACCTTGCAGCCCTTTTCCAGTTTGGAGCTTGTTTCTCTGCTCCTCACTTTACCCTTAGCTTTACTGGGATGTATTTCCATCCCCTGTCTCTGTCCCTTTTCTGGGACTTCCTTTTGGGACCTCTCTCTATCCTTTTTGCCCTTTTTTGGACCTCTCCCCGTCCCCTGCCTGGATACCAGCCAGCACTGTCCTGCTTTGGATCCAAAGATGTGGATCTACTGAATTGCATGTGTGTAACTGGCCCCAGTCTGTGTACACGTGGGAAGTCCAAGGTTTGTCGCAACTTGGATTTCCTCACCTTCGCTCCCCAACAATGCAAGTAAAGATTCCATAACACCAGGCATTCATTTAGTTTGGGGATAGCAGAAATAGTCTTAACATTTGAACAATAATCTAACTGAAGTCAGAACTGACTTTTCCAAGATAGATGACATGAGGTCAAATAACGCTAATGGATTGAGGTCAACTGGATGTCTAAAAGCACTAGCTGATCGGCACGGTAGCACAGTGGTTAGCACTGCTGCTTCACAGCTCCAGGGTCTTGGGTTCGATTCCCGGCTCGGGTCACTGTCTGTGTGGAGTTTGCACATTCTCCTCGTGTCTGCGTGGGTTTCCTCCGGGTGCTCCGGTTTCCTCCCACAGTCCAAAGATGTGCGGGTTCGGTTGATTGGCCAGGTTAAAAATTGCCCCTTAGAGTCCTGAGGTGCGTAGGTTAGAGGGATTAGTGGGTAAATATGTGGGGGTAGGGCCTGGGTGGGATTGTGGTCGGTGCAGACTCGATGGGCCGAATGGCCTCCTTCTGTACTGTAGGATTTCTATGAGTAAATAACCTTGTTGTGCCTTTGAATCCATAGGTGTACATTTTTGTTTGCGAGAATGTTTTTTCAGGTTACATCCTTATACTTTAGCATTTGGGTATGGTATGGGAGAGCAGAGTATACAAACTTGTGATAGCATCAATATTAACTTTCAATATGCTATCTGCAAAATATTAATGAATTTTAATGAATTATGCTAATTAGCTATATATACATATGCAGAATATATCACTTAAAATCGACTTTGCTCAACAAAGCACAAGGAAAATAAACACAATGTCGTGAAGAGTGCCATTGATATTCTATTAGTCATATATTTTTCAGTTGTAACAGTTATATTTCATTTGCAAATGAACTTAGTTAAAAAAACAGGCACCTCTTCAAACTAAAAACATGGTGACTTCTATCTTTAGAAAACATGATGGTACATGTATTGTACTTATTGACTTATGTTTAGTGAAACAGGTTTCTCTCTTACTGTGACCACCCCAGTCCAATGCCGGCATCTCCACATCATCATTTAACCTCGGGACACATTCCTTCCAATGATCCATATACAATTAGCAATGTCAGTGGCAAACCAATGTTTCTAGAGTATTAACCAGATATCAAAAGTCTATTGTTTAATCAAGAGTATTTTTCCACTTAGTTCAGTATCTTATGATGCATAGGTTCTTAGTCCATGCTTTGTTATATGTTCTTGGTTAATTTAACAAGATAATGACCCTCTCACTGTGCAGTTACTTAAATATTCGAGTGAAGTGAACAGGGTTCAGGGATGAGCAATGAACCTAATTACATACATGAATTTTCCATTCAGGCTCATTTGTTAGATAACCATATTTAGTCCAGTTTGGACACTTCAATTTTGAGGCAACCTGTCTCTTTAATAATAAAGTATTCCCAGGTTTGAACACCAGTGTGTGCTGTGTTCACCGTTCTCAGCTGGGCGATACTAAAGATGCCGATTATGAGAGCAATTCCCTCTTGGAAGCTCATGTGTGAAAAAAGACTTTGTTCTGATGCTCCCAGTAGTAGAATAGCCCACTGAATAATCCACTGACAAGACACAGAAAAATAATAGTCATAATTATGCCATAAATGTAATTGGTTTCCTTTTACATTCTTGAGTCAAGTCTATTTTCAGTGACACACTTTGTATATGTATATTATGCCTGATTAGCATAATTTATCATTGCAATACTGGAGGGAAGCCAACAGTACTTTAGCTGGGAATGAATGCCTTCAGGAGAAGAAAGAGTTGGACATTGGTAGAATGAATTATGTAAGTAAAGGTTCTGTCCATAATTGGATGGATAAAATGCCCCTTTGCGGTCAAGCACCATCATTTATCCTATCCTGTCTTTCTTACAGATGATGTGGAGATGCCGGCGTTGGACTGGCAGATAGCAGTGAGCAAATGTCTGCCACCAGTTGCTGGATCGTCAGGATGGTTACTAATTCATATCTGCTTTACCTGGAAATTTGGATGATTCCAACTTCTACATTTTTAAAGCTTTATTAAAATACTCTTGCCTATGCTAATTAAATGATGCCTTAAAGTAGTAACAGATTTAAAATTGTTTGTATGTTAATCTTGTTATGTAATATCTGTGCTATCCACTTTTGTTGAAAACATTGTGTGAAGCATTTCTTGAATCATCGAAAGACATCGCTGATAAGAGCTTTTAGTGCAGGAGTCCTCTTGAGTTGATCTCACTCATGATTCGCTTTTCCATTTTGGATGCCGGTGAGGGCGATGGTTTCTCAAGGGAGTGCAGCAAAAGTCAAGTTTGGGCCACCACAGTTGCTCAGCTGCACAGACAGAAGGAAGAAGAATGGAAGAGGAATAGTCGCAAGGGATTCCATAGTTTCTCTCCGTAAATGTGACTCCAGGATGGGATGTTGCCTCCCTGGTGCCAGGGTCAAGGATATCACAGAATGACTGCAGGACATTCTTAAAGGGGAGAGTGAACAGCCAAAGGTCATGGTTCACAGTGGTACCAATGACAGAGGTAAAAAGAAGAATGAGATCCTGAAAGCAGATTATAGGGAGCTAGGTAAATCCTACCGAGACCTCAGAGGTAGTAACCTCTGATTATTACCAGTGCCATGCGCTAATGAGCAGAGAAATAGGAGGGTAGCTGATGAATGCATGGCTTCAGCAGGAGATTTAAAATCTGCAGAGGCAGCTCCCTAAAATGTGCCAGGAGTTATGGCAGTCATGGAAGGAGGGAGGGCAGGTCTGATGGGCACTCTACCCTCTTGTTTCACCGATAAGTACCTGGAAGTCCTGGTTCTGGAGGTCAGTGCCAGGCAGTATATTTTCATGCCCAGGGTGGCAGGAGAAGGCTGTACTACCTGATGAAAGGGCCTGGGCAGAGGTCATCATCCAGGTCATGCCATGGTGTGCCACACATGGCTTCAGTGCCGCTAAAGGTTCAACGATGTTCTGCAGTCGGCAAAGCTAAGTGCAGAGATGGCTTGGACTTGTGTGGAGAAGTGTAGCCAGATGCCCGTTCCTCAGGATGCTCCAATATGTCGGAGTGTGTGTGTAAATGGGAATTGAAGCCTGCATTGCCAAGGCTGGGATGGCAGCATGCCAGGCCTCAGTGTATTGCAGGGTGTGATGTGCCACAGTGAAACGGCTCACTTAATGCCCAGCTGGGGTGCGAGGGGTGGTGGTGCAAGCTGGAATGGATCCTCAGGGAGATGGAGCATTAATGATAAATTCTATTTTTCCCTGTCAGGAAAGGAGAAGAACAGGGGGGTGATGTTCCCAATGTGTATGTGCTCACCAAACATGAGAGAGATGTCCTGGAGCTAGAGTGCCACCAATCAGCTCACTGCTTGGCTTGTGAGGCGGGAGGTATCAGATGTGGTGCTTATGGGCAGTTATTGTAAGCAATATGATTTCCTCTCATCTGGAATATAGGTGTTGCAACCAAGGTTGGCACGGTGGCACGGTGGCACAATGGTTAGCACTGCTGTCTTGCAGCGCCAGGGACCTGGGTTCAATTCCAGCCTTGGGTTACTGTCGGTGTGGAGTTTTCATGTTCTCCCCGTGTCTGTGTGGGTTTCCTCCGGGTGCTCCAGTTTCCTCCCACTGTAAGATGTGCAGGTTAGGTGAATTGGCCATGCTAAATTAACCCCTAGTGTCCAAAGCTGTGTAGTTAGGGGAATTAGCAGGACTACAGGGATAGAGTGGACCTGGGTAAGATGCTGTCAGAGAGTCACTGCAGACTAAATGGGCTGAATGGCCTTCTTCTGCGCTGTAGGAATTCTATGATTAAACATCCAATACACATGCAACGATGCTGCAGGTCTCCGTTGTCACCTCAGTCCGCCTAGCATGCATACTGACTATGACGATTGAATTTACTGATATCTTATTTTCCTCCCATATCTATGCCATGTGTGTGAGCTGTTGGTGACCCCGAGGACCCCCATTAAACACTGAGGAAGACATCACACATGCACCAGCATCACGCCGTCTCTTGTAACCAGGCGCCAACGCAGATACTAACACGTCAGTGGGCATTAGATCACTGCCACCATGGGAAGTGCACAGTGGTGTGGGCACATCACACTCACGTGAGCAGTTGGCAGAGGCAGAGAGGTCCCAGGGGCCAACAGTAGGAGTACTGCTGAAGAACAGGATTATGCTGAGTCCGAGGCAGATGATGAGCCTCTAGAGTCATTCACCAGGCAGCCTGATGCTGGATGTGCAATGAGATGCACTGAGAGATCTGGCGGAGATCCATAAAGGCCTGAGTGCCATGGTATCCATCATGGAGGAGTCCATGTGGAATGTAAAAACTGCGTTGACCCTAAGCACTGAGCACACAGCTTCATCTATTAAGAAAGTAGCAATTCTTAAGAACATAGAACATTACAGCGCAGTACAGGCCCTTCGGCCCTCGATGTTGCGCCGACCAGTGAAACCAATCTAAAGCCCATCTAACCTACACTATTCCAATATCATCCATATGTTTATCCATATAAACATAGGCAGCTTCAGAAACAGAATCAAGGGTTCTAGGGATCACCCTCAAACCTGCAAACCAGTACATTGGCTGTGACTCCAGTGTGAGAGATGGATGAAGCATCTAGTCTCTCTGCTGGATACCCTTCCATCAATGGTGAGCAGGGAGGTCCAAACATACTTGATGCTGGAGGACGAGCTGCCTCTCATCTCTATGGGCTCCACTCAGAGTGCTCTAAATGCTGCCCACGTTCACCTGGCCTCCTCTCCCTCTTGTCCCTCTCTCCCTCTTCAGAGGTAATCCCACTAACTGAGTACACTATCACCATTAAACGAGATGCAGAGGACCAGCGCCTTGTAAATCAGGAATCACTGTGCTGCAATCCTTAGGGAAATCATCCGGGGAAGGTGTGATCCTGAAATGCAGACAAGCACGCTTGGAACACTACCCAAATCAAAAGAAACTCTGGGACAACTCTTCAGTCACACAGCGATGAACTCGCAATGGGAGTGGAAGACCTTGTGCTCGAGGGTCCTTTTATCCCGACCTTACATGAAGAAGTGATAAAAGCAAGTTTCTCGCTCCCCCATTTCACCCGTGCAATGTGCTAAAAATCACCCAAGCAGCATAGAGTCACTGTCTGTTGCCTTGTTAATGGCCTTAATTGTTGGTGGGTGCACGTTTGATTTGCATACATGCCCTCAGACCTCAAAATTGCACGAATACATGATGTCACTGGGAAGCATCGACATTATTTGATGCTATTTTAGATTGGGTTGGGTTGAATGTGTGCCCAATCTCTGAATATAAAATCCTGGCCCAGGGTGGGTGAAATGTAGCCCAGGCTGTTTAAAGAAGCCAGAGATGATATTGTGGCAGATCTGACCATCATTTTCCAATCCTCCCTGGATACAGGTGAAATATCAGAGGGCTGTTAAAGTTATACCTTTGTTTAAAAAAGGAACAAGGAATAATTACATGCCAGTCTGTTTGACCTTGATAGTGGGCAAATTATTGGAATCAATTCTGAGGGACAGGATAAACTGTCATTTAAAAAGGCACAGATTAATCAAGGACAGGCAGCATGGATTTGTGAAGGGGAGGTCATGTCTGACAAATTTGAATGAATTTTTTGAGGAATTAACAAGGGGGATTGATGAGGGTAGTGCAGTTGATGTGGTCTACAGGGACTTTTGCAAGGCTTTTAACAAGATCCCATATGGAAGGCCAGTTAAAACATATCAGCCCACGGGGTAAAGGGGAATGTATCATGCTGTGTAAACAATTGGCTCAGTGGCAAGAATCAAGGGGTAGTTGTGGATGGATGTTTCTGTGACTGGAAGGCTGTTTCCAGTGGAGTCCTGCAGGGCTCAGTACTCGGGCCCTGGTTTTTTGTGGTATATATTAATGATTTGGACATAAATATGGGGGAATGGTCAAGAAGTTTACAGAAGACAAAAAAACTGACTGCGATAAATAGTGTGGAGGATTGCTGTAGACTGCAGGACGATAGCAATGGACTGGCTAAGTGGGCAGAAAAGTGGCAAATGGAATTCAGCCTAGAGAAGTGTAATATGATGCACTTGGTGAAGTCAAATAAGCCAAAGGATTAGACAATAAATGGGAGGATACTGAGATGTGTAGAGGAAGTGAGTAAATGTCCATAGATTCCCAAAGGTAGCAAGACTGGTCAATAAGGTAAAAATGAAGATGTGGTAGAGTGCCCCATTAAGGGGCAATTTCTTGGGGGGGGGGGTCATGTTACCCATCTGGCCAATCAGGCTGGAGCGTGCGAACCCTGGAGCTGAGCGTGGGTTTTCCTTGCCAGTTATGAGTCTGGTGTTGTGCAGAATGGTAGTCTTTATATCACTCTCTGTACATAGTTACTTACCTTAAAAAACTGCTCATTCGTTTATCTACTTGGTGGTCACCTGTCTTTGTAAGAAGGCATATGGAATCCTTTCATTTATTAGCCAAGGCATTGTATAAAACAAAAGGGAGGTTATGCTGGAACTATATAAAACATCAGACCACAACCTGAGTACTCTGTGCAGTTCTGGTCACCTCATTACAGAAAGGATATAATTGCATTAGAGAGGATTCAAAGAAGATTGACAAAGATGGTGTCAAGACTGTAAAATTGCACCTATGAGGAAAGGTTGAATAGACGGGGGTTGTTCTCCTTGGAACAGAGGAGGCTGTGTGGAGATTTGATCGACATGTCCAAAATTGTGAGGGGCCTGGAGAGAGTGGATGGGAAGGGCTGATTTACTTTAGCAGAGAGGTCAGTGACCAGGAGCATAGGTTTAAAATGACAGATAGAGAAATTAGAGGGGAGATCAGGAAAATATTTTTCACCCAGAGGTTTGCAGGAGTCTGGAACTCACTGCCTGAAAGGGTTGCAGAGGCACAAACACTCAACTCATTTGAAAGGTGTTTGGATATTCACATGAAGTGATGTCATCTGCAGGGCTCCGGACCTAATGCTGGAAAGTGGGATTCAGTTGGATGACTCGTTTTCCGGCCGACACAGACACGATGGGCTGAGTGGCCTCTTTCTGTGCTGTTAACTTTCTATGATTGTCTGATGAGGTAGCAACTTCTGCATGTGCCACAATGTTCTTCAATATTAAAATAATTCAATATTGGATGCAGGTTGTCTTCAGTTTAACCTTAAAATTCTTCATGATGTAATGTAATTGAATTTAATAAAAGCTTATCTTCTTACAAGCAGCAAATTGCAGCGTATCATTCCAATTGATAGACATCATCATTAAGACATAACCTTCACCCTGTGTGCAGTTTCCTAATGGAGAAGTTTTGTGTTTGGGTGGAAATATGCAGTCCCTCCCGCTGATGGGATCTCTTGGCCCCTCTGAAGTCAATGGAGATTGGAACGGCTCTCCGCATTCCTGGCCTCGACCCCATAGGGCTGTAAAATCATAGAATCCTGCAGTGCAGAAAGAGGCCCTAATCTATACATCTTTGGATAGAAAAGGGGCAATTTAGCATGCAATCCACCTAACCTGCACATCTTTGGACTGGGAGGAAACCCACATAAACACGAGGAGAATGTGCAAACTCCACACAGTCACCCAAGAGCGGAATTGAATGCGGGTCCCTGGTGCTGTGGAGCCCAGACATGCCACAGTGCCCAATGTCTTTTCTTTGTGGTTTCTTCCAGATATTATTCTCTTCTTTAAAAAGGTAGGAAGATTCTATTAATAATTAGTGTACCTAGTGCTTGTTTCTCTTCTGCTAAATATGCTGTCTGGTGCTTACATTTTATCCAAGCAGTGAAGACATTATAGACATCGGTGGAAGCCAGTTCTTAAACAGTAGATCATTGGGAGGTATTCACAAGTTGCTGAATAGAGATGTTTGAATGCATTTTGAATCCTTATGCTATCACCCCTAGGTCAGCTTAACAAGAGAAGTTTCTCATGTATCAAGCAGCTATCGTAAAACACTGACAAGCATCCAAATGCAGCTCAACTGCCAATCGACTGGTATCTGAACTTGTGACCACAGAGATGTGACATTAATATTTTACTACCTTGCAGTGGATATGGTTTAATAGCTTGCATCCTTGTATCCTTCAATCGTTGATGCAAATCTCGAATGGTAGCCATGTTGTTCAACATTCATCCAACTCAGTCATTACTACTGAGTATTAGATCACTCAGCTGTTTCTGGTAAGTAGAGACTGAAGTTATCGTAACCTGAGTATGCTTTCCACCCTTGCTGCCCTCATCCCATCAACTGATGTTTAGTGTGGAGAAGTATTGGTTCATCAATAATGGGGTGACGGGGCGAAAGTGGGAAGTAGACAGGGAGCAGCAGGACATTTTTTATTAACCTTGCCCATGAGACTTCATGGGATCCAGCGTCAACTACTTTCAAACGACTATATTGTACTGTACCTCCCCCTTCTAATGTGGTTAATCTATCCTGTATACACACAGTGATGGTGCTGGAAGAGCCTGGGCAGCTAGATAATAGCAATGAACATATGAACACAACTAATCATTGAGACATTTTAATAAAAGCAAATTACTGCGGATGCTGGAATCTGAAACCAAAAGAGAAAATTCCGGAAAATCTCTGCAGGACTGGACTCGAAATGCCAGCTTTTTTCTCTCCTTACAGATGCTGCCAGGCCTGCTGAGATTTTCCAGCATCTTTTCTTTTGGATAGAGATATTTTATCTGATGTAGGAATTGGATGTTGGTGAGGAGAAATTTGCAATGTTAATTGGCTAAGATTGGTTAACTCTTGACCACTACAATGCTTGAGTTATTGCTGATAAGCTCTTACTGTTACCAGCAGTATAATCTAGGTCATTCTGGGCCAAATACCATTGTTGCTGCTCCAGTGAGTGTTAATTCATGACAGTGAAAAATCAAAGCAATTATTATTGCTATTGAGCACTCAATATCCACTGATGAAGTCATTTTTGAAATTAAACAGTTTGATTTGCCAATAAATTGATTCATTGCTGAATGGAATGAGCATTTTCCTTATACACTTCCCACATTTGGAGAAAAAGAATATTATTTAGTCCTCTGCTATAATATCTCCTTTGTGGCTCAGTGCTCTGCACTATTTACATTGCAATGGCAGCAATTTTCAAGTGCTTTAGGAAAATGGAGCCAACTATCATCAACAAACGCCCTAATTCTATTCTGGACAAGTTAGTTGAAACAGGAGATTACTGTCAGTCCCAGCAAAAGACATTCATCATAATTTTCTACATCTACTTCAGTGGCCAATTGCATGTTTAGAGCATGTCTGAATCTAAATGATGCATAATAGTCTAGCCTACAACAAATACATATTTGCTTTATCATCATATTAAATCAATTCAAAGGAGTACTGTGAATAATCACTGCTGGTAGTGTGCATCAAGAATGCATTATTTCCAATGGATGTTAATTGTTAGTATTGGGGAATATAAAGGGAAGGGAATAGGAACATTATGAAATATTAAGAATAAAAAGAGAAAGCAGAATTTATCACTGACTTATTGTTTCAAGGCACAGTTGCTGCATTTGTTAGAAACTTATTTGAAAATGATGAAAGCCGTTAGGCTGATCAACTCTGATGTGGGTAAAAATTATGTCATGTTAAAAATGTGCAATGTATTGGTCAGCTTCCACTCTGTACAGTTATGCCCATTGAAACAAAGGATCAATGTGTATTCAATGTAATAAAACACCCCAATGTGATTCACAGAGGTGCAAGATAAACAAAATACTGCTTAATATGGAGCCACTTAAGGCGATGTTAAGACAGATGATCAAAAGTTTGGTCAAAGAGGAAGGTTTTAAGTCTTCAATGAGAAAAGTGAGGAGATGTTCAGGAAGGGAATTCCGGAGTTTAGGGCAACTAAATACCAGGCTGCTAATGGCATTGCTGCCTGCAGGCCAAGTCCAAGGCCATCCTGTCCTCTGTCATTGAACTACAGTATGCAAATGATGCTTGCATCTGCACGCACTCGGAGGCCAAGCTCCAAGACATTGTCAACATCTTCATGGGCATTATGCTAAATATCTGTAAGACAAAGGTCCACCACTAACCTGTCCCCGCCACATAGCACAGTCCCACAGTTAGCCAGATCCACAGTGAGGACCACTTTTCATACATTGGGAGCCTACTGTCAAAAAGGGCAGACATTGACGATGAGGTTCAACACCGCTGTCAGTGTGGCAGCACAGCCTTTGGTCGCCTGAGGAAGAGAGTGTTTGAGGACCAGGATCTCAGGTCGAGCACCTACAGAGCAGTAGTGATACCCGTTCTCCCGTATGGCTCAGAGATGTGGACTTTGTAAAGCAGGCATCTCATTGTTGCAGCCATTGCTGAGGTCATGGCCAGCAGGAGGACTGAAACCATCAAAGATGACATTTCCTCCTCCTCACATCCCACAATCTCTTCTCATTTATAATTTTTAGATGATATTACCATGCAGCTCCTTTCTCCTCTCCAACTCTCCCTCCGCCCCCCCCCCCCCGCCTCTACCACCATGCACCCCTTGCCATGACCCTATCCTTGTGTCCTTCTCTTTACAGATACCCAAGAACTGAAACCTGACCGAGCACTGTAGAAGAGGAAGAGACGAGAGAGCAGAGAGATAGCGATGGCAAAATAACAGTCACACGTCCTCACAGCTGCAAGCCACCAGCTCAGATAATGAGGATATAAGATGGTTTAGGACTAAGATCTACACATGTTGTGACACCAGCCATGTGTGGCCAGCAGCCAGTGTGAGGAACAAGTTGTCAGTTCACCAGTGGGCAAATTTGCATACAGGTTCAGATGCAAAGACTCAGAAGAGGATATCAGTGGGATGGTGTACAGAATAAAGTTGATGGATATGTGGATGGGAATGCTTGGTATGTAGGCTTGCCTGCCAGAAAGCCTGTGGCCACTGTAAAGGAGAATGGAGGAATCCATATTGACATAGGGTTTCACACTGAATCTGGAACTCATTCTTTCCAGTGTGGAAATGTTTAAGTTTATTTATTAGTGTCACAAGTAGGTTTACATTAACACTGCAATGAAGTTACTGTGAAAATCCCCTGGTCGCCACACTCCGGCGCCTGTTTGGGTATACCGAGGGAAAATTTAGCACGGCCAATGCACCTAACCTGCACATCTTTTGGACTGTGGGAGGAAACCGGAACACCCGGAAGAAACCCACTCAGACATGGGAAGAACATGTAGACTCCACACAGACAGTGACCCAAGCCAGGAACAAAGCTGGGTCCCTGGCGCTAACACTGAGCCACCGTGCTGCCCCAGTGGTGACCAACTTCATTAGTTCACCATTGGAAGCAACCATGATGTAATGTTTCATGGCCAATGTCTCAACTTCCATTGCAGCACATAAAGAAACCACTTAAAACCTAGGTGCTGCAGTGGAAGATCAGACTGCGATCAGGCAGGCTCAGTTTGCTGCCACACAAGCTCAGACTGCTGCTCTCGTGGCTGCAGATACCAGTGTTCAAAAGGATTTGTAGATAACAACAGTCCCGCAACCTGTACTGCAACATGCTGCTTAGACTGACAGAGTGCCAAGCCAGTGGGTGTATGGAAGACAGCCATGAAGGGGAATCCATAAGTGTAATTAACTGACTTTTCAACGCAATGTGGCAATGTTTGATTTCTAGATTTGCTTTTGTGGTGGCTTTTATTTCAGCATTATGTCCAACAATGTGGTGTAATGCTCAGTAATAGAAGGATGGTAAGGTGTGGAATTATTGGTGAGAGTTGGGGTTGTGTTTATTGATATTGTAGTTGGATGATTCAATCTCAACAGACTGGCAGAAAGTGACTATGTTGGTTGCCTCCTCTCTTTCTTTCCCTTCTCCTCCTCCTCTTCCTTCAGTCAACATATAGCTAATGGCGCAGCTATCCCTCATGATGGCTACATTGTGCAACATGCAACAGACCACAATACACCTTTACATACTTCCTGTTCAATACTATGGGATTTCTCCAGAGCAGCCCAGGCAGCTGAGACATTGTTTAATCTCTACTACGAACTGTTCTTTCATATTCCATGTGGCAACATGGCTTTTGTTCGATGCATGCCACCCATATGTGTGTGGGTTGCTCACCAGAGTCTTAACCACGTCATCAGAAAATAGTGCTTGTTGCTCAGTCATCACCCTTTGGTTTGCCAACTTTGGTTTGCTGTGGTAGCTCAAATAGAGATGGCACAGCGGATAGCCACAAAATTAATTCATGACTACTGCCAGGTATTGATTTGATTTGATATGATTTATTATTGTCACATGTATTAGTATACAGTGAAAAGTATTGTTTCTTGCGCGCTATTACAGACAAAGCATACCGTTCATAGAGAAGGAAAGGAGAGGGTGCAGAATGTAGTGCTACAGTCATAGCTAGGGTGTAGAGAACGATCAACTTAGTGCGAGATAGGTCCATTAAAAAGTCTGGGGGCAGCAGGGAAGAAGCTATTCTTGAGCCGGTTGGTACGTGACCTCAGACTTTTGTACCTTTTTCCTGATGGAAGAAGATGAAAGAGAGAATGTCCGGGGTGCGTGGGGTCCTTAATTATGCTGGCTGCTTTGCCGAGGCAGCAGGAAGTGCAGACAGAGTCAATGGATGGGAGGCTGGTTTGCATGATGGATTGGGCTACATTCACGACCTTTTGTAGTTCCTTGCGGTCTTGGGCAGAGCAGTAGCCATACCAAGCTGTGATACAACCAGAAAGAATGCTTTCTATGGTGCATCTGTAAAAGTTGGTAAGAGTCGTAGCTAACATGCCAAATTTCCTTAGTCTCCTGAGAAAGTAGAGGCGTTGGTGGGCTTTCTTAACTATAGTGTCGGTATGGGGACATTGATCTATATAATATGTTCTGTTTGGTCACACACCAGCTGTATGTGAAGGGAATGGAATTCCTTTTGGGCACTGCGCATCTCTGAGTCGACATGCAGTGCCTGAAAAGTGATACACAGTCAATGGTGAAAGCTGCAATCCTCGGGAAACTTCATGCTTGTCCTCTGCTTCTTTCTGGCATGAGTGAATGCAATAGATTCAGCTGTCTTGGAACTCAGAGTCTTAATGACTTCACATATGCACCGATGGATGATAAACTGGACAATGCTGCAAATGTTGCCTGCTCCAACCTGGAAGGAGCCAAATGCATAAAGGTTCATCTCCACGGTCACCATCACACTCACTGGCAATGCCATCCTTATCCTGCTCTGATGCTCGAATTTTGGCTACAGTAGGTGGCAGCTTTCCATGGAGACATCCACAGAGACACTGACACACTGGGCAGAATTTTACAATTCCCCATCAGCGGGTGTGAGTGGGGGTTTGTAAATCCAATACATGGCCTGCCACCACCTACCAACCTGTCCTGACCTATCTCCCATTTACAGACGGCATTGGATGTTTCAGGTTGCCCACCTACTCTTGGGTCTATTGAGGCCTTTAGGAGGTCAGTTAATGGCCACTTAATTGCCTCATCCTGCCCCCACCAACAGCAGGGTGAGGCCCAGACTAGGTGGCTAGACTGGCAGCCTTCACTAGGAAAGCTGGTATTGGACAAGAGCAGGGTGAGATCTACTTTGTGGGTCTGCTGTGCTCATTTGAGCACCATACTATAAACTTATAGCATGCCTTTAAATCTCACACCTCGTCTCTTAAACCCAGGCCCCAGCGCCCTCATTCCCCATGCTGCCAATCAGACCCCGCCACTCCCCATACTTACCTGAATTCAGGCCTCTATTAGCTCCTCTCCTTCAGGGACTGGCTGTAGTTCCAGCAGTGGGTACCGTTCAAACCTGGTACTGCTGGGACTATAGAACTGCTGGTCCTCCAATTGGCTGGCAACCTTCTAAGACAGGGCTTCTTCCCCAAGTGGGCAGACATCTCTCCCTCTTCCAATTAACGTTCTGTTGAGTGTTAAATGGCGGTGGGCAAAGCCAGTATCAGTGTGGATGCATTCCTGTTGAATCTTTGGGTGGCAGGACCAGAAAACCCGCCATCCAAGAAACCCTACCCACTATTCTTTCATGTTTTTCAGGTAACGAAATTGCTCCCTGAACATCCTGACGTTAATGGCCTCCTGTTAAGAGCCCTTCTCCACCTTCTCCTTCCTCTTCCAGCAGCTTGTCCAGTTCTTTGTCACCTATTTTCACTGTCAAGTTGTAGTCCCCCCAATTCTGGAAACAAGTGACTTGTGCAGAATCCTTGAAGTCAAGGCAACATGCTTCACACCATTTCCTGGAAACTTCAACAACTGTAAACAGCTCTGGAAACAACCAAACACCAATAGAAATCAACCAACAATAACAGAAAGCAGTTGATGGTCTCTTTAAATAGTGCTTTTGTTGTGGAGAAAGAGAAGGGTAGTGGTGGGATCCTTCCAGCTGCTGAAACACATGTTTAATGGTACGTGTTTAAGAGACAGTGATAGCTGACGCATTGAGCAGTTTTACATGCTGCTTGAAGTCACAAGCTGCCCACTTAACATATTTCCAGGGATGTTTCCTACATGCCCCCTAATGCCATCCGAAAAATGTGTTTGGCATGGCTATCACCGGATGTGTGTGTGCACACGGTGGATGCACTTTGGAGACTCTTTGGAGGAAGACCGGCTGCTATGGAACTGAATATATCACATCCACAGTCTATCAGCAACCTCTCAATTTATCCAGTCAGAAATACTCTACTTGCTCGGTCCTTGGGTTTCAGGGTCATTTGCAACATCCTATTTTGCAATGCCAGTTCTACCTCTCCAAATTCCATCAGTCAGTCAGTCAGGCTGGTCAATCATCACAGTGAGCTAAGTGCTTGGACCTGCTTGGTTTAGATATTGGATTACCTGTTCTGTCTGCCACAGGAGATTGACTCAGTTCCAACCTTCTGTCACCAGGCCTGTTATCTTAGAGTCACCTTGACCATAAAAAAGACCTTGTTCACTTACCTCCCAAGCAGGACAGTTATCAGTTCATGACAACACAACTCACAAGTAAGTATATGTTTGAGAGATGACTGAAAAGTGAAGTATGTGAAAGATGAATATAAGGTATTAAATGATACAGAAAAAGTAAACCTGGAGCACTGCCATGAAATTAGGGCAAAGGCGCACAAGCTTGAACTGGTGGAAAGCAAATTTGCCTCAAATTGACAGGAATTTCTTCTCACTGGTGTATACAAGGAACATGGAATCGTTGAGGAGACGGTGGATGCTGTGTTGGTGGTTGGTAGATATTTTATACAGATGAGCTTCTATAGGCAGAATGATTTTAATGTTGATCATATGAAGATGCAGTTTACTCAAAAAAGTGGACAGTAATAAAATGATGATGAAAGATAACCCAGGAATTAATACCAAGCAAAGAAGGTATAAAGAATAGGAAAGATATCTAAACCATCCCTCTTTAATATGAGGTAAAACTGAAGGGTTGAATTTCTATGAGGGTTCTCCTGGTTGTCCAATGGAACTTTGACAGAAGATCCTTGGAAGCCTCAGGAAAATAGTGTAAACGTGTTTGAGTTGCTTCACACATTGAATATTGATTGAGTCATCTAAGGCACTTGGCTTTTCCAAATTCATCCATTCTCGGCTTGGGTCACTGTCTATGTGGAGTTCGCACATTCTCCCTGTGTCTGCGTGGGTTTCCTCTGGGTGCTCCGGTTTCCTCCCACAGTCCAAAAATGTGCAGGTTAGGTGGATTGGCCATGCTAAATTGCCTCTTAGTGTCAGGATGACTAGCTAGCTAGGGTAAATGCATGGGGTTATGGGGATAGGGTCTGGGTGGGGTTGTGAGTTGGTGCAGACTCGATGGGCCGAATGGCCTCCTTCTACACTGTAGGATTCTACGATTCTATGTGTTACTTTTGTTTTCTTCCGACAAAGCAGTTGACTATTTTAAAATTCATCTGCCATTATTCTGGCTATTTGCATCTTTAATACAATTCATTCTGTAGATGCTGAACTTGCAAATTCACTGCCTCTCCTATATTGGTAACCATCTGTACATCTCGTCACTTTGCATTGAGTTTCCAAATTATTGATGTCACTTGGAAACAGTAGTGAATGGTTCCAACACTGAGTTCAAGCCAATATTACCCCCCATCTCTATGTAACTCTTTTAAACAGTTATCATGGGGTCAGATTTTTACCATGGATGTGGAATAGACAGCCAGGAAAATTCACAATGGTGTTATAGAGTCATAGAGTCATAGAGGTTTACAGCATGGAAACAGGCCCTTCGGCCCAACTTGTCCATGCCGCCCTTTTTCTTTAAAACCCCTAAACTAATCCCAATTGCCCGCATTTGGTCCATATCCCTCTATACCCATCATACCCATGTTGCTATCTAAATGCTTTTTAAAAGATAAAATTGTACCCGCCTCTACTACTACCTCTGGCAGCTTGTTCCAGACACTCACCACCCTCTGTGTGAAAAAATTGCCCCTCTGGACACTTTTGTATCTCTCCCCTCTCACCTTAAACCTATGCCCTCTAGTTTTAGACTCCCCTACCTTTGGGAAAAGATATTGACTATCTACCTTGTCTATGCCCCTCGTTATTTTATAGACCTCTATAAGGTCACCCCTCAGCCTCCTACGCTCCAGAGAAAAAAGTCCCAGTCTATTCAGCCTCTCCTTATAACTCAATCCATCAAGTCCCGGTAGCATCCTAGTAAATCTTTTCTGCACTCTTTCTAGTTTAATAATATCCTTTCTATAATAGAGTGACCAGAGTTGCACACAGTATTCCAAGTGTGGCCTTACCAATGTCTTGTACAACTTCAACAAGACGTCCCAACTCCTGTATTCAATGTTCAGACCGATGAAACCAAGCATGCTGAATGCCTTCTTCACCATTCTGTCCACCTGTGACTCCACTTTCAAGGAGCTATGAACATGTACCCCTAGATCTCTTTGTTCTGTAACTCTCCCTAACGCCCTACCATTAACTGAGTAAGTCCTGCTCTGGTTCAATCTACCAAAATGCATTAACTCGCATTTATCTAAATTAAACTCCCTCTGCCATTCGTCAGCCCACTGGCCCAATTGATCAAGATCCCGCTGCAATTGGAGATAACCTTCCTCACTGTCCACCATGCCACCAATCTTGGTGTCATCTGCAAACTTACTAACCATGCCCCCTATATTCTCATTCAAATCATTAATATAAATGACAAATAACAGGGGGCCCAGCACTGATCCCTGAGGCCCAGCACTGATCCCTGAGGCACACCGCTGGTCGCAGGCCTCCAGTTTGAAAAACAACTCTCTACAACTACCCTCGGGCTTCCGTCAAGAAGCCAATTTTGTATCCATTTAGATACCTCACCCTGGATCCCGTGGGATTTAACTTTATGCAACAACCTACCATGCGGTACCTTGTCAAAGGCCTTGCTAAAGTCCATGTAGACAACATCAACTGCACTGCCCTCATCTACCTTCTTGGTTACCCCTTCAAAAAACTCAATCAAATTTGTGAGACATGATTTTCCACTCACAAAGCCATGCTGACTGTCTCTAATCAGTCCTTGCATCTCTAAATGCCTGTAGATCCTGTCTCTCAAAGTGTTATCCCACTTCTACCTAGGCAGTGCTGCTTTGTGGGGTAGCCATTGGACAGAGGTGGCGATAGCCTGGAGACAGGGCCTAAGGTGGAGAACGAGATGGGCCAATGCAGAGACAGCCTGATTAAAATGCCCATTCACTGAGATATTGGCCCAGTTCTGCAGATCTGTGTAAGACCCCCTCACCTTCACCCCTCTTCACTCACCTCACCTCCTTTCCCTCCCCCCTACCCCTCAGTAGTGGTTACCTCAGTAACCATTATATGTACAAAAATAACAAGCTTATAATTACATTTGGCAGCCTTTGAAATGCTCATAAATATGTCAAAATTAACAAACATCATTTGAACAGGTCTTTAAAAGTTGTTATCCTCCTAGAAATTAATTTATTGATTTATCAAAATCAACAAGTTCACACTCACTTGACAGCTGTGTATCCAAACTCTACAGTAGTGAAACTATCAGTGGCTTGGAAAACAGTCAAGCCATCAAACTAACATTCCCTAGCACAGCTGTATAAACAAGGAGTTGACTATTTTAAAATTCATCTGTCATTATTCTGCCATTAAGAGCAAAATGGGCTATTTTTTAAATGGTAGAAATTGTAGTATACTGCTGTGCAGAGGGACCTGGGTGTCCTTGTGCATGAATCACAAAAAGTTGGTTTGCAGGTGCAGCAGGTAATTAAGAAGGCAAATGGAATTTTGTCCTCCATTGCGAGATCATAGATCATAGAACCCTATAGTGCAGAAAGAGGCCATTCGACCCATCGAGTCTGCACCGACCACAATCCCACCCAGGCCCTACCCCCATATCCCTACATATCTTACCCGCTAATCCCTCTAACCTACTCATCTCAGGACACTAAGGGGCAATTTTAGCATGGCCAATCAACATAACCCGCACATCTTTGGATGGAAGAGGGGTGGAATTTAAAAACAGGGAGGTTATGTTGCAGCTGTGTAAGAGGCTGGTCAGCACCTGGAGTACTGTGTACAGTTTTGGTCTCCTTACTTGAGAAAGGATATGCTGGCACTGGAGGGGATGCAGATGAGATTCACTAGGTTGATTTCGGAGTTGAGAGGGTTGGCTTATGAGGAGAGACTGAGTAGACTAGGACTATATTCATTGGAATTTAGAAGAATGAGGGGAGATCTTATAGAAACATATAAAATGATGAAGGGAATAGATAAGATAGAAGCAGGAAGGTTGTTTCCACTGGCAGGTGAAACCATAACTAGGGGGCATAGCCTCAAAATAAGGGAGAGCAGATTTAGGACTGAGTTGAGGAGGAACTGCTTCACCCAAAGAGTTGTGAATCTGTGGAATTCCCTGCCCAGTGCAGCAGTTGAGGCTACCTCATTGAATGTTTTTAAGGCAAAGATAGATAGATTTTTGAACAGTAAAGGAATTAAGGGTTATGGTGAGCGGGCTGGCAAGTGGAGCTGAGTCCACGAAAAGATCAACCATGATCTTATTGAATGGCGGAGCAGGCTCAAGCAACCTGATGGCCTACTCCTGCTCCTAGTTCTAATGTTCTTATGCTCTTTATTAAACCTTACAGTACGGAATCTAATAGTGGCTCCGAAGACAGCCAAAAGCTCATCCATCTGTCAATGCTTTGAAACAGTCAGACAGGTGACTGAAATGTTTTTTTTAAACAAAAGCTAAGGAAAAGTTTTAGCAATTAGCTATTAATCACACATTGGGCTATGCTTTCAATTTTGTACAATGCAGAGTAGCACTTTATCCAGTGGATGGTCTATTCTAAAGCCTCTGAAGGTCTTCTTACTTTTACAATGCTGCTCTTTCACTTGATAGCTTTTCACTTGTCAGAAGTAACAATATGGCAACTATATTATTTAAGGGTCACTTACCTTTTCTAATCATAGCACTGTCCTAGCTCACTTTAGTAAACATAGATATAATTCAGCTTTGGCACTTCATGGCGAACTTTAAATGAGGCAACAACATTTTTATCGCCTCTTAGGCTTTTCTCATCTCTAATCCATGATCCATACCTCTATTCGCCTGGTGTGGCTTAAAAGGGCTTCCTTGGATGCCTTGCTACAAATTGCAGAAATTCTGAAATGCCTCCTTTCAGAACAGTGCTGGCAACTTTGAAACACCAGTGTAAGGGTCACCTTTTCCATGTCACTGAAAAGAGCCAGACACAGAAACGGGGGACACAAAATCTGTCCCACTCTTATCAGTGGCAGAATTGAAATGTAAACTGGGCATTAAGTGTGCAGCAAAAGTATTGATTAAAAAAGATTCCAAAAACTTTCTTCCTGTCCCCTTAATTTATATCATTCCAAATCTGAATCTGATTTGTGTTTTTCATTTTTGCTCTGGCAACCTTTTTGAACACTGTGGCTGACTTCAGTTTTCATTCTGGGCAGCACGGTGGCACAGTGGTTAGCACTGCTGCCTCACAGCTCCAGGGATCTGAGTTCGATTCCCGGCTTGGGTCATTGTGTGGAGTTTGCACGTTCTCCCCGTGTCTGCGTGGGTTTCCTCCGGGTGCTCCAGTTTCCTCCCACAGTCCAAAGATGTGCAGGTTAGGTTGATTGGCTATGCTAAATTGCCCCTTAGTTTCCCAGGATGTGTATGTTAGAGGGATTAGCAGGGTAAATATGTGGGGTTTCAGGGATAGGGCCTGAGTGGGATTGAGGTTGGTGCAGACGCGATGGGCCGAATGGCCTCCTTCTGCACTGTAGGGTTTCTATGATTCTACGATTAGGTGTTAAATGTCTGTAGCATGAGAGCAGGAGGAATCCACTCAAGAGTTGGAAAATACCAGAGGGGATGGTAGGGTTAGAGCTGCTGTGAAAGACTGAATGGTTTGAACAGAAAGAAAAGTCATGAGGTATCCCTGTCTACTGCAGTGCTGCAGTGACAATGTGATGTAGATGTAAAAGAGCTTGACCCTATCAACTCTTAGTACTTAATGCCAATGAAATGTACTCTAACCTACAAGTGCCATGTAATGTTACCTGTAGTGTGAATAACCCATTTAACTTTATTGAACTCAATAAAACCTTTATCTTAAATTAATATATTGAATACTGCAGTTAAATTCCACATACTGCATTATATTGCTGGCCTTAAGCAATAATTACAGTACATCATGCTGCTACCTCTCTGAAATAGAGCTCCTTTTATATTCAAATCCAGTTTGATACTGCCTTATAAAAATGTTAAAGTCACTCTAAGAGTCACATAATACTAATGGTGGATTTGACACTTTATAACCAATTTTTAACTGCGGACCGTGTATCTGAGCAAAAGGCTTGACACATGCAAATGAATAGAGCTTCAAATTGTCATTACACCTAGAAATCCTTTAAATAAACTGGTTACCATATTCATTTTAATTTAGTTGAGTTTAGTCGATGTAATCTCTGAGGTAGACTTTTTCAGAACTTTGTATACATGGACTCTGGGGACATGGATTCAAATCTCACCGAGGCAGCTAGTGGGCTTTGAACTTGAAATCTGGAATAATGAAGCTAGTCTCAGTAATGGTGACCTTGAAACTACCCTCAATTTGTCGTTAAAAAAATAATGTCCTTCAGGGAAGGAACTCTGCCATCCTTATCTAGCCTACATGTGACCCCAAGCCCACAACAATATGGTTGACTGACTCTTAACCTCCCTCTAAATGGCTTAAGAAGCCACCAATTTCAAGGGCAATTAGGGAAGGGCAATGAATTCTGGTCAGGCCAGTGACATAGTAAACACTGTGCGTACAAGAGTAGGTCAAACACTAGGAATCCTGCGGCGAGTAACTCACCTCCTGGCTCCCCAAAGCCTCTCCACCAGTTGCAAGGCACAAGTCAGGGGTGGAATACTCTCCATTTGTTTGGATGTGTGCAGCTCCAACAACATTCAAGAAGCTCGACACCATCCAGGACAAAGCAGCTCATTTGATTACCATCCCCTCCACAAACATTCAATCCCTCCATATCGACAAACAGTGGCAACCCGTGTGTATCACCTATAAGATGCACATAACAGAGGCAAGCTTTACCGTTTGATTCAGGAGGTGGGTGGAGATAGGAATTGTGCTGCCTCCCCAACTGCCCTGATCTTGCTCCAGGTGGGAAGGGTAGAGGGTGGCCATCCCATCTGCCACTTAAGGGCCTCATCCTGTTGCTACGGGTATTCAACTAGCAGCTGTCAGGGTATTTGCATCTGGGACGGCCATTCATCAAACCTTGTTGGGTTTGCCTGCAACCTACTGGTGGACAGTCCATTGTTCATGGGCACTCTCTGCCTGATCATAGAACCTGGCATCTGGAAGGGGAGGTCGGCTGAAGCCACACTATACTCTTGCTTCCGACCGCCCAGACCCCAACTCCCATAATATCAATCCTGTCCACACCACTTACCTCTATCTGGGGTTCCATCACTAATCCCTCCCACTGGTCCAAGTTTAGCCATTACTCACTACTGGGACTGCCCAGCTGCCAACCTCTGACTGACCAGCTGCTTTCAGGAGTGGTATATCAGCACCACTGGGGGCTTAATCAAGTGGGAGGTCTGTCCAGTTAAGTGCCTTAATAGGTGGATAATCACATTGGGCCTCCCAGAAAGAGGTTCTCCAACCAGTTGGTGTGATCCCCATCGCAGTCATTAAATTCTGCCCTTTGTTTTTGTCTTTATAATAGAGGCACAAATCACATGCCATAAATACTGGTTAACCAAGTGGCTAAAAAGAGTTGGGACATAAAATAATTAAAAACTGCAGAATAAAAGTATTGGAGAAAGTTAAGGGACTAAAATCTGACAGGTTCACACAACATGATGTCCTACATCCTCGTATACTAAAAGAGAGAGCTGCAGAGTGATTGGTTATGATTTTCCAGAAGTCTCTAGATTTGAGAACCGTCCTGGTGGGTTGGAGTTTAGCAAATGTACCTCTGCTGTTCAAAAAATAAGGGAGAGAGAAAACAGGTACTGTAGTTCCAGTTAGCCTGATATCAATCATCGAGAAAAAGGTGGAATCTATTGCTGAGGAAGCCTTAACAATGCACAGTCACTTCGTGATCAGACAAAGCCAACATTGTTTACAAAAAGAAGATTGTGTTTAATAGTTTTGTTAAAGCTTTTGGAGGATGTAACTAGGAGGGTAGATAAAGGGGAACCAATAGATGTGGTTTAATTTGATTTCGAAAAGGCGTTTGATAAAGTGACACACAAATTTAATACACAAGAGAAGGACTCATGGAATTGGGTCTAATTTATTAACATAGTTAGAGGAACAGACAGGAAACAGAGAGCAGGAATAGACAGACACTTACAAGTTGGCAGGCTGTTACTTGGGACGGCACGGTGGCACAGTGGTTAGCACTGCTGCCTCACAGCGCCAGGGACCCGGGTTCGATTCCTGGCTTGGGTCACTTTCTGTGTGGAATTTGCACATTCTCCCCGTGTCTGCGTGGATTTCCTCTGGGTGCTCCGGTTTCCTCCCACAGTCCGAAAGACGTGCTGGTTTGGTGCATTGGCCTTGCTAAATTCTCCCTCAGTGTACCCAAACAGGCGCCACTGTGTGACGGCTATGGGATTTTCACAGTGACTTCATTGCAGTGTGAATGTAAGCCTACTTGTGACTAATAAATCAACTTTACTTTAGAGGAGTGGAGAACTACATAGTCCGTTCTTAAGGTCTTAGCTATATTTACAAGGAGTGTGGATAGTTTTGTTTAAATGAGTTTTGCGCCAGATCTGACACAGAGTTGTGTGTTCTCATTGGCACCATTTTGGAATCCACCCCCCCCACTCACCACCATTGCTGCCGATCTTCCCTGTCATGGACGCTTCCTCTTGCTGTCTCTCCAGCTTGAGGTTTACCTCTGCAACCTTGCCACTGGGAGATGCATTTGCTGCCACTTGCCACTCATCTTGCAAACCAAGATGTGAGGGTTCAGGAGAGGATAATGGCAAGGGTACGGTCAGTCTTCATGATCAGCAGCAACTGGGAGGACCAGGGACCGGGAGTGGCAGTAGTCAGAGAGGCAATGAACTGAAGGTTGGTGAGCAGGCGAGGCAGCAAACAGGAAATAAGTAAAGTGTTTTAATGTTTTTCAATTTATTTTACAAGTCAGTTAATTTATGAATATAGGAATTTAGCAATGTAAGGGATTTCATCTAATGGTATCACGATTTAATGTTTTTTCTTGATGAGAAAGGTAATACAAAATCTAACTACAGCTTTACATTGGTTATAATAGGAACATCAAATTAATTTAGGTTGTTTATTTGAAGTTGCACTTTTCAGGAACACAACCATAGCAGCCAGCGAGGAATCACTGCATATTAATAACTTGGACGAAGAGACCAAGAGTCATGTTTGCAAATGTTGCAAAGCTAGGTGGGAAGGTAAGCTGTGAGGAAAAACAAAGAGACTGCAAAAAGACACAGGCACAGGTTAAGTGAATGAGCAAGAAGGTGGCAGATGAAATATAGTGTAGGCAAGTGTAAGATTCTTCACTTTGGTGGTAAGAATAAAAAAGCAGAATGTTCCTTAAAAGAGGTGAAGCTAGATTTTCAGAGCAATTTGGATGTACCTCTGCAAGGAAGATGGAAAGTTGGCATAAGGTGCAGCAAATGGTTAAAGGCAAATAGCATTTTGGCCTTTATTGCAAGGGGTTTGGGAGTACAAGATGAAGGAAAGCTTGCTACAGGTGTATCGGGCTTTGGTGAGAACACACCTGGAATAATGGCGGGAATCTTACCAACATTTCTCTAAGTGTCAGGCTCAGACAGAAAACAATTTGAAGCTCTCCCGCTTCACTGGACAGTTTTCACTCCAGATTTTGAGCCTCTTAGTTTTAAAAGAATGAATGGGCGTTGTTTACTCTGATGGGCAGGGTGGAGCAGAGTGGAGCAGAGCCTCTTAAAGCCAGCAAGACTGACTCAACAGAGATCGAGCCACCCTTTTTAATGGGCACTCCGATCAGAATCACTTCTCCCAATTCTCTCCGGATTTTGCGCCCGTGCCAGTGATCCCCTACATGGAAATTTTGGGTTCAAAATTGGCCCATTGTTTTCAGTTCTGGTCTCCAGATTTAAAGGAAGGATGTACTTTCATTGGAGGTGGTGTAGCGAAGGTTCACTAGATTGATCCATGGAATGAAAGGGTTATTCTATGGTGAGAGGCTGAGTAAATTGGAGCTATATTCTCTGGAGTTTAGAAGAATGCGAGGTGAAGTCAATGAAACATACACAATTCTGAAAGGACTTGACAGGGTAGATACTGAGAGTGGTTTCCCCTGGCTGGGGACTCTCAAACATGACGAATTAAGAATTGATCATTTACGACTTATGGGTTATGAATCTTTGGAATTCGCTATCCTAGAGAGTTGTGGATTCTCCATCATTGAATTTATTTAAGACTCAGATAGACAATTTTTTGGGTTCTCGGGGAATCGGGGAAGGAAGTGGGTGAAAGGAGTTAAGGCTAATGATGAGCTAAAGTTAAAGTTTATTTATTAGTCACAAGTAGGTTTACATTAACACTGCAACACAGTTACTGTGAAAATCCCCTAGTTGCCACACTCCGGCGCCTGTTCGGGTAAACCGAGGGAGAATTTAGCATGGCCAACGCACCAAACCTATGAATGTGAGACAGGCTCGAGGGGCCCTATGGTCTACTCCTGCTCCTAATTCTTACATAACCAGAACATAGTGCCAGAGACAACCTCATTGTAACCACAAATAACAATAACCAGAAAGTGCTGGAAAAACTCAGCAGGCCTGGCAGCATCTGTTGAGAGAGAAATTGTTTTGGGTCTGATATGACTCTTCCAGAGAACTCGGTTTCTCTCTCCACAGATGCTGTCAGACCTGCTGAGCTTTTCCAGCATTTTCTGTTGTTTTTTAGATCTCCAGCATCTGCATTATGCTGGATAACCAGGACAGAGAGCCAGGACAGATTCGGAAAGATGAGAGATGGCCAATAGGAGAGTAAATGAATAAAACTTTAGTGCCAGTTTTTCCATGCTTTCCATTGATCCCAAGTTTCTTCCTGAGGGTTCCTCATGCCTTTCCAATGCCCGAGGATGAATGTTGTTTTTCCTGATGAGACTGGAATGCTTATTCCTACAGAAGGTGCAAACTTTGGAGAAATACGGAAATAAGGCAGAATGTACCCAAGGATACCTTCCAGCTCACTTCTCCTAATTAAACCCCATTCTGGGTGCACTGGCAAGAGTGGATCTTCCGCCTTGCAGCCAGCCCCACGTAATTTGCTGCATCTGTTCAAAGCCTAAGCATAAACTTGTGACCAGCCAGAAAGTACAGGGGTGAAGTTGGTATGTGTCAGTATGGCAAAATCAGCTTGTAGCAGATAGGCAGCTAGTTTTTGATTGCACCTGACCATATTTCTATGCTGTTCACAGAGCAACAGTTCCAGACCCTTTATGGACACTCATTTCTGAGTCTCATGGTTGCATTTACCTTGTTTGCTATTAAAAACATTGGCAATATTTTCTAAGTCCATGGAAAATAAAAACTGGCACAGTGCAGACCACAGTCAATTCACTCTGAACCCATTTCATATCAATTAACCAATAGACCAATTCACACCCTAGGCATTTTCTTTTCATAGTGCTAGCAGTGTGGGACTCAGGGTAGGAAGCTGTTTACTTCTGTTGCACCCTGGATTCCCAACGTTATTTTCAAGCACAAAGGACAGGCCTGAACCTGTGGCCAAAGATCAGAGAATCCCTACAGGGCAGAAGGAGGCCATTCAGCCCATCGAGTCTGCACGGATTCTCCAACAGAGCATCTTACCCAGGCCCTATTCCCATAACCTCACGTATTTATCCCGCTAATCCCCATAACCTACACATCTTTGGACACTAAGGGGCAATTCAGCATGGCCAATCCACCTAACCTGCACATCTTTGGATTGTGGGAGGAAACTGGAGCACACAGAGGGAACCCACCCACGCAGGCACGGGGAGAACACGCAAACTCCACACAGACAGTCACCCAAGGCGGGGAATCAAACCTGGGTTCCTGGTGCTGTGAGGCAGCAGTGCTAACCACTGGGCCACTGTGTACGTCAACTGACTGAAGTGACCTGACCTGAACCCGCAGGTTAGCTAGGTCGGGTGATGTGAACTTCAGGTGTGCTTTGCCTTATTTATGCGCATGCAGCTGTTGGTTTCTAAATGCAGTAGTTCATGAAGAAGGTGATTGAGGGTTACTTTTCTAGTCACTATGACAATCGACATGCTTTGTGTCTTCCTAAACTGTCATCTGGGAGGAGTTCATGCAACTATTAATTAGGTTTTTATTGCCATTGATCAATAAACAGAGAGCATGAAATAGATAGTTACCCCTCACCACCTTTGGATCATGCATGATTTTCACCAGCCCCTGCTATATACATAAACTCACATCTAGTGCTGCGTTTATGTTATAAGCAAAGATAATTTTATTTTCAAAAACTTTAAAGATAATGAACTGATACTTAAGTGGAAAATATGACTTGAAGTCCACACACCTGAGGTTGTGGCAAGATTACAGATGAAGTTAATTTTAAGAATAAATGTATAATTGCGTTTTTTGACATCAAGCTTTGAATCGAGTATAGAGCTGGAAAAATGCTGCAGTCTTCTGCTATTTATATAGGAAATGCCAAACTTAACACTGATTTTTTAACAGTAAAGAAGCTTACTGAAGTGAATAAACCTGCCACAAGCCTTGAGGCAGAGAAAGAAAATCACAGATATAAAGAAAAGGTCCACTGGAGACTTAGCAGCTCCAGCGTGTAATAAAAAAGTTACAAAGTGAATTAAATATAAGACATTCTTCTTCACTTTAGTTGCATCCCATTTTATTACTTTTGCACAACTCAGCAGCCTAAAGATGGAAATGAATTCACAACAAAATCATGCAATCTATTGGGGAGCCTCAGCTCGAGTAAAGTTTACACATAACTTAACTACTGTAATAGACTCATAATGAAAGAACCTTTCAGTTTCACATCAGTAGCTGAGAGATTATATACTAACTCTACTTTCAATGTCAATGGCTGTCAGAGACATACACAAATCAGGGTACAACCCAGAGAGTGCTCTACAGAAGATACTTGACTGGTTTCTCATTTAACTCTGTGGAGACAAAGGCAGCAGTTATGTTTTTTTTATTCATTCGTGGTACATGGCTGCCATTGGCTGGCCAGCATTTATTGCCCATCCCTAGTTGCCCAAGGCCAGTTGAAAGTCAACCACATTGCTGTGGCCCTGGAGTCACATGTAGGCCAGACCAGGTAAGGACGGCAAATTTCCTTCCCTAAAAGACATTAGTGAAACAGATGGGTTTTCCAGCAATCGACAATGGTTTCATGGTCATCAGTAGATTCTTAATTCAGTAAAAAAAAATCTGGAATTCAAATTCTACCATCTGCCGTGGTGGGATTCGAGCCTGGGTCCCCAGAACATTCACTGAGTTTCTGGATTAATAATCTAGCGATAATACCACTAGTCATCGCCTCCCCAAAGTACCTTACAAAATTGATAAAAAGAAAAACGAATAATTTCTATATGTGACGTTTAAGCATTGGAAGGTATTCCATAAAACCATGAGATATAGGAGCAGAATTAGACCATTCAGCCCATCGAGTCTGCTCTGCCATTTAATCATGGCTGATAAATTTCTCAACCCCATTCAGAGACAGAAGAGAAACACTACAGTGCAGAAGGAGGCCATTTGGCCCATCGAGTCTGCACCGACCACAATCCCACCCAGGCCCTATCCCCATAACCCCATTTATTTACCCTGCTAACCCCCTGACACAAAGGGGCAATTTAGCATGGCCAATCCACCTAACTTGCACATCTTTGGACTGTGGGAGGAAACCAGAGCACCTGGAGGAAACCTACTTTCAACGTGCAAACTCCATGCAGACAGTGACCCAAGGTTGGAATTGAAACTGGGTCCCTGGCCCTGTGAGGCAACAGTGCTAACGTGCTAACCATTCCCGCCTATTTCCCATAACCTCTGATCACCTTACCAATCAAGAATCTATCTACCTCTGTCTTAAATATACTCAATGACCTGAACTCCACAGCTTTTTGTGGCAATGAATTCCATAGATTTATCACCCTCTGACTGAAGAAATTCCTCCTCATCTCAGTTCTAAAGGGTCGTCCCTTTATTCTGAGGCTGTGCGCTCGATCCTAGTCTCTCCCACTAATGGAGTCACCTTTCCCACATCCACTCTATCCAGGCCTTTCAGTATTCTATAAATTTCAATGAGATCCCCCCTCATCCTTCTAAACTCCATTGAGTGCAGACCCAGAGTCCTCAAATGCTCCTCACACGTCATAATTTGTTTCAAAGAAAGAAACCTTAAATAATGGAAGTATCTTTCAGCAACCAAACAGTTAATACAAAGTCACCAAATACTGTGTGACGTATCAATGGCTGTGTCATATCTGAGGACACTGTGAAAGGCCAACAGTATATTTACTGACGCTCGACCTCAGTATGATTGGATTCCTTTGTACATCTTTGTACATCTGTAGTATTTAAAAGGTAATTTTTAAAGAACTACACTAAGTCTGCTCTGCAGTTCTTACAGCACTCCCAGTTGGGAATTACTGATACAGCAAAACATTCTAGAATTTGGGACAGCAACCAGACCCCAGCATTTAAATTGTGTGTGTATAACCAATCACACCTTGGGAATAAATGGAATAATATCCTGATTTTTTTTGCGACATTCCTTCACTCTGGCTATCAACATAATAAGTGAAACAGCTGGAAAAATATCATTTACACAGAGCGGCGTATGTCAGATCATGTTGAACAAGTCTACATTTCTGATTTGATTGCTATAAATAATATGTATATGCTGTCACAAATTACATAGATCAAAGCAGAATTCCTTTAGCAGCTTACCTCTATTAGATGGAGTGAATTTTACTTGTAATTCAATACACAACAGAGCAGAACTTATTTTCACTAATATAGATGTGAGAAATGAAATCATCACTCATAGGTTAATTAAAATCGCTACAATGAAAAATACATCTCACCAGACTGAAGGCATCTTGACTGTGAATGAAAAGACTTCAAAACACCAAGGGTCTACACGCTGGTGCTTGCCAATAATTCCTTTAGGTCCGTAATCAGCAATGCTCTTTCACCAACTGTCACTAAGACAGAGAGCTCAAAGCTTATATGTAGCAAGAGAGAGGTGCCCTCGTTTCTACTATCAAATCAGTTCTCCATAAAGCCAGAAGAAAAAAATCAATTCTCTCATTACTGAATTGCTGTGAACTGACTGGTGAATCTTTAGCCTGTGTGAGCAAGAATTCGGAAAGTGGTACAGCATTACCACACTTCTGTGAATAGAACTAAATCCTCATGTAAGTGCAGATTCATTTTACACTCAACTGAAGACAGCCAATAAATGTTTTTTTTAAAAACTTGAATGCCTCGCTGCCTAATACAGTACAAACGGTTACAGTACATGCATGCACTATCTGCTGACTGGGAAACAGAACATTATTTAATCTTATCAGCACACCACCAGAGAGGGATACATATTGAATTAACTCTAATTTGATATGTAGCTTTAACGATGAGAACGTTTTGAAGAACTTTTCATACAAGTACACCAGACATCGAATTGTTTCAGTTTTAACCTGAAGGTTGACAAACTTTTGGTGAGGACTTTCATAAGAGGTCCGACTTTCAGTTGCAATGTCAGCAAACGTCAATGACGTGCGTCGCAAACCTGTAGCAGGAGTCAGTGTTTGCATCAGACAAATAAACACCACATAACGAGTAGTGTATATTCTGATAAAGATAGATTTCCAGTAGTTTCATGATATAACAACTTAATTGGGGGGGGGGGGGGTGAGGTGGGGGGTGGGGGTGTCAGATCACACAAACTTGTATCTTCTTTGCAGTCACCACTGTCACCTGAGACACCTAATTGTTTTACAACCTTCCAATTCTTCCAGGCATCCACTATTCTTTATACATTCCCATTACATTTATTTCCCTTGAGTTCTGACTCAGTGTTATCTCTGCTTCTCTCTCCATTGCTGCCAGACCTGCTGAATATTTCCAGCACTTTCTGGGTGAGAATTTTCTCCCTCCCCGCAGCGTGTTTCAAGACGGCGGAAGGCAGTTCGCCGCTCGCAGGCAGTGGGATCTTATGGTCCTGTAGTTGTCAATGGGGTTTCCCCTTGAACGCACCCCTTGCCACTGGGAAACCGCCAGCGTGAACGACAGCAAGATTTCGGTGACTACTCTTATTTCAGATTTCCAGCATCCACATTATTTTGCTTTTATTTCATATTCCATTCATTTCCCTTGTTTTATTTTAGATTACTTTTTCATGAAAAGATCGGTTCCTTGCAACTTCCATGCGAGAGAAATACTGGAGACAGCAATGAGTGGACAATGTGAAAAAAAACAGACTTCTAAAAGTTTATTAAATGTGTTACCCGCTTTATTAAAAGGTTGCCCACTGAACTCAAAATAAATGAATTCAGTAACTGGCAAATAAGCCTTACCACTATCAGTGCTAATTAAAATGTCTCCAGAACTCCTCACTGCTAATGCATTATATATAGCAAATTAAACATAAAAAACCATCAATGGGTCCTCCCTAAATGAATCTGAAGTTTCAAAAGGTAAAATAAAACTGTCTTCTCACATTGCATTATTCATAATTCTTGGTTTTCCTCTATTCAACATGTCCCTATCAATGTCCATGGACCACAATTCTAGTGCTCAAAGTGACCAGTTTTGAAAAATGACAATGCACTATTATTTTAAAGATAGCACTTTAATCCCAAAACATAAAAGACTCTATTCCCAGTATGTTTGTTTGACTCCTTTTTACCCTGTTTTTTTAACCTCCTATTTTTACCCTGATGACCACTAGAGTCTTCACTTGATGAACCTTAGAGATAATAGATCCAACTGATGCTCTGTGACAGATTCGGTAAATTGAGGCACGAGTCAAACAGGTGTACAGTATGCCAAGTTTGATTATTCATCAGTCAAAATGGTTCATTGATGAAACCTGCGTCTGGGTATAAGATTCTTCACACTCGAGTAGTTCTAGATAACTGCCTGGCAATGGCCTCACGAGTAGGGTGGGTCCCAGATGTATAAGCAGCAGAGTACTTCCTCAAGCTCTGTGTTACTATGTTGCATAGTATTAGCCAGTTAAATTCCATCGTACTCCTACTACCTGGTGGTCCCTAGGTCTTAGCCCTTGTCTGTTCTCTTTGGATTCACTCATAGAGTCATAGAGGTTTACAGCATGGAAACAGGCCCTTTGGCCCAACTTGTCCATGCCACCCAGTTTTTACCATTAAGTTAGTCCTAATTGCCCGCATCTGGCCCATTTTCCTCTATACCCATTGTACCCATGTAACTATCTAAATGCTTTTTAAAAGACAAAATTGTATCCACCTCTATTACTGCCTCTGGCAGCTCATTCCAGACACTCACCACCCTCTGAGTGAAAGAATTGCCCCTCTGGACCCTTTTGTATCACTACCCTCTCACCTTAAACCTACGCCCTCTAGTTTTAGACTCCCCTACCTTTGGGAAAAGATGTTGACTACCTACCTTATCTATGCCCCTCATTATTTTATATTCAGGCAGGAATTTTCCCGCCGTGGCGCCCGCCACAGAAATCAGAGTGAGGGGCAGAACATGGAAAGGTCCGTTGACCACGGGCAGGATTTTATGGTTTCGGGACAAGCAAGGCTGTAAAATCCAGCCCTCAGTCTCAGAAAAGGTAGCGAACATTTGTTACGGTGCTTTTATAGCTTGATGAAGCCAGCTAGAAACAATTAATTCTGGAATAAAAGATTTTCCAAGCAGGGTTTCCTAACCGTTCCATGCATCCAACAAAAAAACACCTACAACTCTTTCCTGTCGACTCTCTTTATTGCAACTGACATTGTTTTTCGCAGGAGAACAACACAGTGTTCAACAGAAGCCCCTGAATATGTGGTTCTGATAAAACATTTAATGATGCTGACAGCAATTGGGCTATTATCTTCATTGACAATAACAAAAAGATCCTGTTTGGAAGCACTGCAGCTTGAAAAAAGACATCAAATAATTATATATTTCAGGAGCAATCTTATTGGACCAAAGCAGGAACTTGAGCTCATCACACATGCCAATTACATGTAGTATTATTTAATTCCCTAGTTTTAATAATATGATGCTATGATTTAAATTTTGCTCATGTTAATATGTTTGTATTTCTTTAGGAGATTTAATCAAATTTCTGTATCATTGAGAATAAATTTGGTTCAATCTTTTTTGCCGACACTTCACGCTATGCAACATCTTTCCTTTTTCATGCTGGCGAATCCAATACGCCTCTGCAAACAATGAATTGTGAAAATGAAGAGTTTTACAAAGGGACATGAATAGTATTTGCTGTTAAACTGAGCACTTAAGTGAAATGCTTTTGAAGTCAGAAATTAAAAATGCTGATTATTTTTTATTCATTCGTGGGACATGGGCGTCGCTGGCTGGCCAGGCATTTATTGCCCATCCCTAGTTACCCTTGAGAAGGTGGTGGTGAGCTGCCTTCTTGAATCGCTGCAGTACATGTTCTGTGGGTTGACCCACAATGCCATTAGGGAGGGAATTCCTGGATTTTGACGCAGCGACTGTGAAGGATATATTTCCAAGTCAGGATGGTGAGTGGCTTAGCTATTGTTCTGTAATTCATCAAATTCCTCTGGTCACAATATTTAGCATTTTTTTCATTTGGAATGTCATTAGCACCATGACTAGACATTTTGGAAAGCTACCCCATGCTTTATGACAGGCAGTCATAAAGGAATGCAGTAACCTAACAGGGCTGAATTGGTTAGCATTACAGTCTAGTCCTGTTGACAAATACATATTAACTACCTCATCATGTACAGCCGTATGGTTTTTAAATAAGATAAGTTTAATATCCTGCGCTCTTTTCAAAATTGGTATTCCAACTGAACAATTGGTTTGAAGAAACAGCAGGACAACCTATGACTGTTGGTCCTGTTGCTGAAGATTGTGCGCAAGCCCATAAAAGCACTCAAGAACATCAACCCTACAAAGGAGCCAAGGCACTTGGGTTGGTTCCACATAAAATACATGCTGAGGAATGATTGAAAGAGTTTAGAGATAGGTATGCTATCTGTTTCCAACAGGACCTCCAGCTGCCAGAATAGAATGTGCCCGACAATAACTTAAACAGTAAAAGGCGCAACGCACAGCATTATTTTGGACCCATTTTTAATTATAAACTGTGATACAAGTATCCTTCCTTTGAAATCTCAACTTACAAATTTAAACAGAAAGAAAAGAAAGACGCACATTAATATAATGCTTCTTGCGACCATTGGACATCTCGAAGCATATTACGGCCAATGGAGTACTTCAGAAGTATAGTCACAGTTGCAATGTAGGAAATGCAGCCATCAATATGCACAGAGCAAGCTCCCAAAACAGCAATTTGATCATCTGTTTTTATCATATTGATTAAGGAATACAAATTGGCCAATATATAAGGGGTAATTCTGCCATGGGATCTTTTACATCCATGCGGACAGGCAGATGGAGTAACAGTGTAACATCTCATACAAAAGACAGCACCTGTGACAGTGCAGCTCTCCCGCAGTACTGCACTGGAGCATTAACCTTGATGCTTATGCTCAAATCCTGAAGTGGGACTTGAACCCTGAACCTTCCAACTCAAAGGCTAGAATGCCACTAACTGAGCCCATAGCTGACACACAAACAGCATTGGGACAATCTTGTGGCGAGGCAGTTTAGTGCAGAACCGAACCGTACAGAATCACAGAGTTGTGACAGCAAAGAAGGAAATCGTTCGACCCATGGGGGGGGGGTGGTTTCTCCCAGCCTGCTGCACTGCTCTAGCAGCGCATTGGGCCAGGAGACCCAAGCGGAGGCCGTGTAACAGGCTCCCCGCTGGATGCCACGACCTCCGCACGTCTCCAGCTGCCGGATTTCCGGCACCATCAGCTTCATGCCAGAAATCGGCATGGAGCTGTACAAATTATTAAAATGAGAATTTGCATCTAATTAGCGGGCCTGGGCATGAAGTCTCGGGCCCGTTAGCCTCTCTTCCCCCCTGCCAGGAGTGTTTCACTCCAGCAGGATTTATAACAGCTCCCCACTAGCAGGGAGATGGTGGCCCCACCTCGCTGGAGTGAAGGGGGGACATGGAGGCTGGAGTTTTGGGAGATCAGGCCTGTGGGGCTGGGTGCGGGGGGGGGGGGAAATGGAGGTGAACTGGGGGTCGGGGGGAGGTCAAAGCTGGCCCGGACATATCCAGGAGCCAGCAATCAGGGGGTGAGGGGGTCGTACGGCCAGCAATGCGAGGTTGTGGGGCTGGCCAGTGATCGAGCTGGCCAGCGATCGGGAGGCCGGCAGTGCAGGGCTACTGCGCATGCGCTGATCTCAGCGCTGACAGATCGGCACATGCACAGTGGCCCCCTCAGTGCTATGCTGCCGGCCTCTTTAGTGGGAACAGGTCCCACCCCCTGATTTTTAATGAGATTCACTCTGCAGTGCACAGTGTATGGGAGATTGATTTTGAAAATCCCACTGAGAAAACCAATGGAATTTACTCCAGTTTTACGTCAATTGAGCACTTAGAATTTTTTCGGGAGAATTCCACCCATTGGACCCTATTTGACCATTTGGATTCCAAGTGCTGGGCGGACTTGAAACTGGGAATGTTTCAGATCCGACTTTTAGACCCATTTTCAGGTGCCCTCTTACGCATTCTGCCTGAAAAAATATCAACGATTCTGAATTGCGCTGCACAAGCCTGTGGGCGGGGTTTAATCCTGCAGCTCCGATTGGTGCATCCAACTGCGCATGCGCAGAAAAAAAATGAATGAATGCGGGTCCCCTGCCACATCACTCCCGGGGCGGATAATGCCTCACCCTGGTCCCCACAGACATTGTCCCACTCCCACAACATTACTGACCCCCTTATCCTCCCGCCAAACAGACCAATCACAGGCCCCCCTACCTTGCCCCCCACCGATTTCAGGCTGAGTGGCAGCAGACCCCCCCCCCCCCCCACCCCCCCTCCACACTGATCTCAGGCAGAGTGGCAGCAGATTCTCCCCTCCCACTGATCTCAGGCAGAATGGCAGCGGACCCCCCTTCCCCCAACTGATCTCAGACAAAGTGGCAATGGACCCCCCTTCCCCCCAGCTGATCTCAGGCTGAGTGGCAGCGGACCCCCCTTCCCCCCAACTGATCTCAGGCTGAGTGGCAGCGGACCACCCCACCCCCCCCCCCCCACTGATCTCAAGCAGAGAGCTGTCGGATGCTCGGCACTTACCTCCTCACTAGCTGGAGCACCCGAATCGGACTTCTATGGAGCATGTCTGTTTCGCGCCGATTCTGGATGGGCGAACGCGCTGGTAAAGGGAGAAGTGCCGGAAAGGTTGGGCGTGCAGCCCATTAAGTCAATTTAAATACATGATTATGGTCATTTTCAGGCCTTGGTAAAAGGGGAATCGGTGCAGAGGCGGGCGCGGATCGCACTACTCACCTCACGCCCGACTTTACCAAGTTTCCACACTCGAAAGCGGGCACAACACAATGGTAAAATCGGGCCCAATGTGTCTGCGCCACTCTCCGAATGAGCAATTCACTTTGTGCCATTCCCACACACGTACCTGTAACCTTGCATGTTCTTTCTTTTCAGATAGTAGTCTAACTGCCTTTGGAAAGTCTTAATTGAACCTGCCTTCACCACACTCAGACAGTGATTAATCACACACTGCATGAAAAATCTTTCCTCATGTTGTCCTTTCTTCTTTTACCAATTACCTTAAATCTGTTCCATGAGTGGGAAGAGTGTTTCCTTCTGTACTCTGTCCAGACACCTCATGGTTTTGAATACATCTATCAAATCGCCTCTCAACATTCTCTTTTCCAAGAAAAACAGTCCCAACTTCTCCAAACGATCTTCATAACTAAAGTTCCTCATCTCTGGAAACATTCTGGTGAATCTTTTCCACACTCTCTCTCATGCCTTCACATCTTTCCTATAATGTGCTGCCCAGAACTGGATGCAGGACTCCAGTTGAGGTTGAACCAATGTTTTGTACGGGTTTAACATAATATCTTTGCCCTTGGGCTCTCTGTCCCTATTAATAAAGCCTAAGATATTGGATGCTTTATTAATTGCACCCTCAGCTGGTCCTGACACATTCAGTGACTAATGCACATAGAGAACCTAGTCCCTCTGTCATTGCAACCACCTTAGAGTTGCACCTTATATCTTATATTGTCTCTCTATGTTCTTCCTACCAAAATAAATCACTTCATTCTTCTTCACATTGCATTTCATCTGCCACTTGTCCTCCTATTCCACCAACTTGTCTCTGTCCTTTTGAAGATGTACACCGCTCCCCTCACAATTCATGCTTCCAAGTTTCCTATCGTCTGCAAATTTTGAAATTGTACCTTGTACCTCACGGTCGAGGTCATTTACATACATCAGAAAGAGCCGGGGTCTCAACAGTGACATTTGGGGAACTTCACTAAAAATCTCTGCCAGTCTGAAAAACATCCATTCCCGACTCCATTACTCTGTGTTTCCTGTCGCTCTTCCAATTTCATATCCATGTTGCTACTGACCCTGTATTCCCATGAGCTATAGCCGTGCTCACAAGTCTGTTGTGCGGAGATGAATCAAATCCACATCAACAGCATTACCGTCCTCAACTCTCCCTGGTATCTCTTCAAAAAATACCAGCGAGTTGGGTAAACATGATTTTCTCATAACAAATCTGTGCTAGCTTTCCTTAATAACTGCTTTTTGTTCAAGTAACTATTCATTTTGTACCAAAGTATTGTTTGTAGGAGTTTCCCTACCACCAAAGTTTCACTGACTAGCCTGCAGGTGCTGGGCTTTCCTCACACCTTTTTTTGAACAAGGGTGTAACACCTACAATTCTCCAGGCCTCTGGCACCAAGTGGAAGGAAGATTGAAGGCCAGTGCCTCCACAATTTCCACTCTCACATCCCTCACTTCTCCACTTCCTTGGATGCATCTCATCCAGTCCTGGTGCTATTGAACATAAGTACAGACAACCTCTCCGATACCTCCTCCTTAACAATTTTAAATTCTTCTGGTGTATTAATTATTTCGTCTTCCACTGTGATCTTCTTTGATAAAGACAGGTGCAAAATATTCATTAAATACCTCTAGTGCTCCCTTCCCCCATGCACAAGTCCCCCTTTTGGTCCCTACTTAGCCCCATTCCTCCTTTTGCCACCCTTTTACTATTTATATTCCTCTCAAAGACTTTGGGATCATTTTATGTTCGCTGACAATCTCTTTTCATACACTCTCTTTTCATCTCTTATTGACTTTTTTCACTTCCCTTCTGAACCTCCTGTATTCAACCAGGTGCTTCATTGGCCCGCTACAATCACAAGATATGCTTCCTTCCTCATTGGACTAGAAACATACTGCTGTAGAAAATTATCCTAAACACATTACAGAAACTCTTGTTCTTCTGCCTTTTACACCATTACTATCCTAGTCTATATTCAAATAATGGAAGTCTCTCATTATAACTGATTTATTTTCTTTGCAGATTTGTTCCTTTATATCTTTCACACTAGTTGGTGGCCTATAGACTACAACAAGCAACATAATTGCACCTTTTTTGTTTCTTAGCAATTCTGTCCTTGGTCCCTTCAGGACATCTTTCTTGTTTTGAATCTGCCAGTTTTTTAGACTAAGCATCAATACTCACCAGCAAATTAATTTATGATTTTCCTATGATGTTACTATTTGATTTATTTTCTCTCCTCCAAGTTTGACACACCACTAACACTCAGCTGCCACCATTCCTGCTCTCCCGCTGAGTGCGAAGCCCCAAACCTGGGTCTCGATTTTCTCCCTGGTTTAATAGTTTCCCCACTGCTCTGCCCGCTGCTGCTGCCAACTCTCTCCAGTAGAGTGAGAGGCCCTAAGATTGGGACTTGATTTATCTTCTCCCCAGTGCGATAGTTTATTGGCAGCTCTGGCTATCTTATCCAGATCTTACCTCACGAATCTTACCCCAATCTATCTTGTAGCCAGATTACTGGTTGGCGAGGGCTGATATGATCTCTCCAACTCTGGTGCAATCAAACCGTTTGGTATCTCTCCTTTTGTCATCTTCCTCCTCCTCTGAAAAGCTCAAAAGACGGACAACTTCTTTAGCAATTAGCAACTTCCATATTCAGGATTTATATTGTAGCAACAAAGTCCAACAGCCAAAAGGACATCCTTGCAGAAGGGCCTGAATGCTACTGGGTTTTTTTGCTCATTTTGTATAGCCAAGTTCAGTTCATAACACATTACTGGGAATTCCCAGCAAGACAAGTAACAATCGCACCACAGAGGTGCCAGTCAACCAACAAGAGAGAATCTATCCATTTACCCTTGACGTTCAATGGCTTTACCATTGCTACATTCCCACCATCAACATCATGGAATGTCACCATCGACCAGAATCTGAACTGGACTAGCCCTATAGATACTGTGCCTACAAGAACAGGTCAGTGGCTGAGAATTCTGCAGCGAGTAACTCACCTCCGGACTCCTCAAAGCCTGTGCACCACCTACAAAGCACAATTCAGGAATGTGGTGGAATATTCTTCAACACCACTCAGGGAGCCAGGCACCATCCAGGACAAAGCCCCCTCCACCCTCCGCCCCGCCTTGAGCGGCATCCCATCCATCATTTTAAATGTTCACTCTCTCCACAACTGGTGCTCAATGGGAGTAATGTGTACAGTCTACAAGATGCATCGTAGCAACTCACCAAGGTTTCTTTGACAAAATCATCAAAATGCACAGCCTTTATCACTTAGAAGGACAAGAGCAGCAGACACATGGGACCGCCGCCATCTGCAGGTTCCCCTCCAGGCCACACACCATCCTTACTTGGTATCTTATCATTGTTTATTCACTGCTGAGGAATCATAATCCTGGAACCCCCTCCCTAACAGGCCTGTGGGTGTACCTACACCACATGGGTTGCAGTGATTGAGGAAGGCAGCTCACCGCCAACTTCTCAAGGGCAATTAGGGATGGGCAATAAGCGCCGGCCTGGCCAATGATGCTCACATTCCCATAAAAGAACAAATCAAATTTGGAAAATCTAATGAGGGATAATTAATACTAAATTCAGCGCATCACATTCTACTTTAAGGTGGTTGGAATAACCACCTGATATAAAATGATAGTTGCTTTGAGAATCAGTTGTAGTGAGTACAACATTAAGACCATTGCTGAATAGTCTTTGTGTTGTGTATTGCATTTAAAAAAGAAGTGGCTGATGGCTTGTTAATTCCCAGTTGGTCCACATAAGAACATAAGAACCCTCTTGCCCAGAAAATCCGAGAATGAGAAGAAATGATCACTGCAGTAAGGGGTGCTCTCAATGGGGACATCAACATCTCAGATGAGCAGTATAAAGTAATAAAATTGCATTAACAATAATGGCTATTCCAACCCTTTCACATCCAATAAATGTCACCAGACATGACAATGATTTAAAAATATGTGAAACTTTTCATTTATTTGACTCAGCAGGGAGTATACCCGCTGAATGGTAACTATTTGTTTGTTTCTTTGCTTCAATTCCTTATCCCCATTTGCTGTTGGTGTTTGTTCAACATTGTGCAGTATTTCTCTTCAAGGGAAGAGTAATTTAACCTTATGTCTAATACATCAGAATAGAATCCCCCAAGCACTGCTGTCAAATGTGGTCAGAAGCAATTAGAATATTCTAAAAATCAAGCATGATTCTCTAACTAGCCGGTATGATTGAATGACAAAGTAAATCCTTTAGATGTCTTTCTGCATTTTTTTTCATGAACTGTGCGGAGTTTGCACATTCTCCCCGTGTCTGCATTGGGTTTCCTCCGGGTGCTCCGGTTTCCTCCCACAGTTCAAAGATGTGCAGGTTAGGTGGATTAGTCATGCTAAGTTGTCTCTTAGTGTCAGGGGGACTAGCTATGGTAAATGCATGGGGTTAGGGGATAGGGCCTGGGTGGGATTATGGTCGGTGCAGAGTTGATGGGCCAAATGGCCTCCTTCTGTACTGTAGGGATTCTATGATCTATAATCCAAGGTGGTATTTTTTTGTTAAAAGGCTTCAAAACCTCTCAATGCCATTGCATTGCTCTACAACACAGCTGTGCAAATTTGTAATTTTGCTACTTTGAAATGACTTGCAAATAACGTGAGTTTTTCCATTTTCCACAGAAGAAAACCTCTCTTGGTCTTGAAGCATGCCAACAGTGGCCAGATATTGAACATTTCTTTCCTGCATTCCACATCTACTGGGGTCTAGGTCGAAATTATTTCCCTGTGAGCTGTTAATATAATGGACTATAATGATTGGGAAGAGTTACTGATAATTGGTACCCACATAGTTAAGGACGGAAAGCCTTTGAAAACATCTCAGAGGTCACAAATGTCACAAACCAGTAGAATAGTACAGCTAGTTAAAGAAGGGACCACTCATGAGAACCATGAGCAAGAACATTACATGGGAAAGTTAAATCATTGCAAGCCATACAACTACGAAGGGTCACATGATCTACATGGACCAGTTGAAACATGTCAAATTGCTACCCAACTTCACAAATGATTGAAGATCAGACCTTCAATTGCATGGAGTTTGTTTGTTGCATCTATAATTCCCAGTGATAACAATTTATTCTTGTACGTTGTTCATTTAGATGGCTGCTTTGGGGTTAACTTATAGAGAGCACAACTTTATTTCAATTGTACGAGCTGCAACTTCAAGACCTTTGCGACAATCTCTATTTTATGTGCTTTGCACCCATCAAAAAAATGTTTTACTACTTGCTGAACGAAAATATGAATCTAAATATAACAAGTCAACATGAGGTTTCATTAAGTGTTCTCAGTCTCCTGTTGTAGCATGGTTGGGAAGTAAAAGTTCCAGAGAAATGGTGTAAACTGTTTACACTGTTTATCTCAGGGGTTCCGTTGATCTCTTCCCAGAGAACTCCTGTCAAACATCCACACAATTTCCTTTATTTCCAGTCCAGCAGTTGATCTTTAATAGTGCCGATGCTGTGGACAATTTAGACATTTTATTTTCTTTGCACCCTAATTCTATCAGAGGATTTCATCCACTTATATTTAATTTCTCAAAGAACTGCAGAAGCTTTCAAATGAGGCATGACCTGCTATCTCTAACACTATGCTAACTACTCCCTGTGATATCTGCATTCTTTAGATGTTCATTCATAACATCCATAGATGCCTTCCAGCACTTTTGCGACTATGGATGTTAAATTAATTGGCCTCTAATTTATCAGGATCATGTCTTACTTGCTTCTCTCAATATTAGAATTATACTTGCTCTCCTAGCACTAACTTAACTAAGGACTATTTTCAGTTTTCAGAGAGAGTGGTGACTTCTTTCACAAATCCCTTAATGGGTCAAGTAAAGACATCGAAGGCTACAGCTATCTAGACTCTATTGATGTTGTTAGTCAGGGCTACTGTTTGAGCTAGTTGTTCATAAGATCATAAGAAATAGGGGCAAGAGGCTTGCTCTGTCATTCGATAGATCATGGCTGATTTGATTGTGGCCTGAACTCCATTTTCTTGCCTGTCCCCCATTACCCTTGACTTCTTTGTCAATCAAAAATCTGTTTAACTCAGACTTGAATATATCCAGCGACCAAAGTCCAAAGATGTGCGGGTTAAGTTGATTGGCCATGCAAAATTGATCCTAGTATCAGGGGGATTAGCAGGGTAAATGAGGGTTATGGGAATAGGGCCTGGGTGGGATTGCGGTTGGTACAGACTGGATGGGCCGAATGGCATCCTTATGCACTGTGGGATTCTATGATTCCAGTATTCTACGACCCAGTCTCCATTTCTCTCTGTGGTAGAGAAGATTAATGAACCTTTCCGTTTTAAATGGGTGAAACATTATTTTCAAATTATGCCCACAGTTCTGGACTCCCCCATGAGTGGAAACATTCTCTCACCATCTATCCTGTCAAACCCCCTCAGAATCTTACATGTTTCAATCATATCACCTTGCATTTTTCTATACTGCAATGAGTACATACACAATTGCTCAATCTTTCCTCATAAAACAACCCTTACTGCCCAGGAATCAGCCTAATGAACCTTCTCTGTATTGCTTCCAATGCAAGTGTATCCTTCTTTAAGTAAGGAGACCAAAACTCTGTGCAGTACTCTAAATGTGGTCTCACCAATGCCGTAGCAAGGTTGTAGCAAGACTTTTATACTCCATCCCTCCAAAGCCACATTTAGAGGGATAAAATCTTAAAAACTCATCAAATAAAAATCACCTACCTGCTCACCTAATTAAACACGTAAACACACACCACCTTCTGGAGGCTGGAAAAGCAGCACCTCCTACCCCCTCTACACAAACTTCCCATCTGCACCAAATTCCCAAGTTAGCAATCGTACCTCATCGCATTTGGGCCTTGTCACATTCTGTGCGACCACAAAGCCTGTCTACTTTTAGACAGAGGTGATGAGCCATACCCAAATTGCAACTGCTAAACTTCCTGCCACAAAGATTAACACCTATTCACTTTCATTGAATAGACTGACAGATACTTTCCACTGCCGGGCTCCTTAACCAGCTTGCAGTTTGAAAGCTCTAATTTAGAGTCTGTCTGCTGATGTGAATGAGAAAATCTTACCAGAGGGATTCCCACCTGGGCCAGTTGGTGGTCATATCTCATCATACCAGGCCTTGTCTGTACTCCTGCCATCAAAAGTTAGTTAGTTACCTGTGGAAGATATTTATAAATTTGAACTGTTAGATAAGTACGTTTCATTTGTAATTGTCAGGTAGTTAGACATTATGACCAGAATTTCATGGCCCCACCACAGCATGTCTCCCCCCTGACAGTTGCAGCGGGCCATTTTAATTGCTGTTTACTTCATTGAGACGGTAATATCCGTCAGGTGGGAGGAGCCAGAAAATCCTGACCTATGATTCTTTTTTTAATTTACTGTCAAACTTCTAAAGTTATATTCACATCCAGAAGAATGTATGATTTAGAGATTGCAAACATGGCTTTTCAAAACCACTGGTTTTAGCTCCATGGGAACTGGACATGAGAAAAATGGTGAATTGGGCCAACATCAAGAACATACAGTGCAGCCCGTGCCAATTGCCATGTTTTGGAGGGCAGTCTCACACATGCACTGGAAGTGTGCAGAGTGAGCAGATTGTAACAGCACTCAGCATCTAAATCCAAATCACTTTGGGTTCCATAGGTCCTGCAGCATCATCTCTTGACCAGCCACAGCTTAGCATGCATTCAGCTGCTTGAGGACACCCAGCCCCCAATCTCCCCCACCGGCACTAATTAAAGGGATGACCATTCAGTCTTTAAATGAGGTGCTGTGACTTTCCTCTGCTGCCGCAGAGTTAGTGGACATGCCGTGTGCTGTGTTGTTGGAGGAGTTGACAGAAGTTGCACTAGTCCGAAGGGAATGGTGCTGGACATTTGGAAGGGTGAAGTGGGTTTGAAAGGCCTTTGAACAGAATGTTTGCTCCCAGTCATGGGGCTACAGTTGCAGTTCCACTAGAGTTGCAGCATGACAGGGAGCTGGAGCACAGGCAACAGAGGGAGGAGGATCCCTCTCAACCACCTGGGATTTCAGAGAATGCTTTTCCAACCCCCACCTCAACCAGCGGGTGTGTCTGCTGTGGCTGTGTTTCATCAATGGACTGGTCACAGAACTGTGCCAGGCCTCTCAATGTCTACACCAGCAGATCCTTCTTTGGTGGAGCCTGCAACATGGTCAACATTTCTCAGTTATCCTGGAGCACTACATTTGTGAGTTCGTCAAGACCTGGTGCACAAGGAAAGGGGAGTTCTCTTTAAACAGAGAGAGGCAGGAGGAGTAGATATGTGACTTTGCCAAGAATCCCTAAAGGTGCAGGGATCCATTGATTGTGTACAGATAGCATTGTGGGTGCCACATCTCAACAGGGAGACTTGCCACAAAGAGGTCCACTCCCATAATATGCAGTTAATGTGCAGCTCTGCACAGAGAATTATGTCAATGAAAGCTAGTGTTGGCAGTAGCCACAATGTTTTCACCTTGTACCAATCATATTCAAGCTACCATGTCGAACTACAGGGTAGTTGCTTGGCCACAAGTGTTACCCATTCAGCAGGTGGCGAAAGATCACATGTGGACACAGCTCCTACAACAGCAACAATACTGTGACCAAGAACATCAAGGAGCAGGCCAGCACCCTGAAGCTAGAATTCCAAAGCTTGAATACCTGGGAATGAGCCCTTTAGTTTTGAACAGAACCTATCTCACAATTTGGGATGGTTAGCTGCATCCTAGATAACTTGGCAATCATGAGGGTGCAGCTCAAACAAATAGAGCTTCAGGGAACTCCTCAGAGGATGAGGAAGATGAGGAAGGGAAGAGATACATGGGAACACCACCTGCAAGTTCCCCTCCAAGCCATTCACCGTCCTGAGTTGGAAATATATCGCCGTTCCTTCGTAGTCGCTGGGTCAAAATCCTGGAATTTCCTCCCAAATGGCATTGTGAGTCAACCCACAGCATGTGGACCACAGCGATTCAAGAAGGCAGCTCACCACCACCTTCTCAAGGGCAACTAGGGATGGGCAATAAATGCTGGCCAGCCAGCGACGCCCATGACCCACAAACGAATAAAAATAAGGTAACCATGACACCAAGTTGGCTTGTCTGTGGGCGACTCATCAGACTTCCATAAAAATCCTCACATTATCAATGCTCCACACTTGCCCAACCCCCGTGACTTGGATCATCAAAGTGTCCAAAGTCGTGAAATAAAAGGCACCACAACCCAACTATTCCACAGCAGCTTTGTCTAGCAGCAATTCCAATAAGGTACACAATTACTGAACTACTCACCCACACATGTTTCCTTGGAGTTGCCTTTGCCTGTTCTTGTGCTCCTATGCAGTGCTATCATAGTGGGTGCATCTGGTGGGTGGAAGGCTACTGGGTGTCAGTGGAGGAGGCTGTAGATACCCTACAGGAAACTCTTGAACAGATCTGTGTCTAAAGGGCCCAGTTTTGGACTGCACCACCTCAGCATGGGTAGCTGACTGGCCGACAGGCAGCAGCAAGGGCACTGGCAGAACGGAAATGCTAGGAGCATGAATGCTATCATCGTGAGAGAGGACAGAGGCTTCATGCTCCACTGGCACTCCCCCAGGGCAGAATCTCGGCTATCCTAGTGATCTGCTGGAGCACAGATTTCTGTGCCACCCTGCAAGTCCTACTGAGCACTGGAGTCCCCATCGTGATGACAGCAGTTTGAAGGTTGTGTGGCAACAAGCAGAGATCTCAATCTGAGTTTGCACACTCAGTGAGCAGCTTGTGCTGCAGTCATAAGACCATAAGACCATAAGACATAGGAGCGGAAGTAAAGCCATTCGGCCCATCGAGTCCACTCCACCATTCAATCATGGTTGATTTCAACTCCATTTACCCGCTCTCTCCCCATAGCCCTTAATTCCTCGAGAAATCAAGAATTTATCAATTTCTGTCTTGAAGACGCTCAACGTCTCGGCCTCCACAGCCCTCTGTGGCAATGAATTCCACAGACCTACCACTCTCTGGCTGAAGAAATTTCTCCTCATCTCTGTTCTAAAGTGACTCCCTTTTATTCTAAGGCTGTGCCCCCGCGTCCTAGTCTCCCCTGCTAATGGAAACAACTTCCCTACGTCCATCCTATCTAAGCTGTTCATTATCTTGTAAGTTTCTATTAGATCTCCCCTCAACCTCCTAAACTCCAATGAATATAATCCCACGATCCTCAGACGTTCATCGTATGTCAGGCCTACCATTCCTGGGATCATTCGTGTGAATCTCCGCTGGACCCGCTCCAGTGCCAGTATGTCCTTCCTGAGGTGTGGGGCCCAAAATTGCTCACAGTACTCCAAATGGGGCCTAACCAGCGCTTTATAAAGCCTCAGAAGTACATCCCTGCTTTTGTATTCCAAGCCTCTTGAGATAAATGACAAGCTGAGACATGGGTCATCAGCGTTTGCATCATGTTTCATAGATCATAGAATCCCTACAGTGCAGAAGGAGGCCATTCGGCCCATCGACTCTGCACTGACCACAATCCCAGCAAGGCCCTATCCCCATAACCCTATGTATTTACGCTAGCTAGTTCCCCCTCACAATAAGGTGCAAGTTAGTGTGGCCAATCCCGCACATCTTTGGACTGTGGGAGGAAACCGGAGCACCCGGAGGAAACCAACCCAGACGTGGGAGAACATGCAAACTCCACACAGACATGATCCGAGGCTGGAATCGAATCCGGGTCCCTGGCGCTGTGAGGCAGCAGTGCTAAGGCCCTCTAGCCAGCCTGTCAGCACACCAAGCAACTCAGCATGCATGCCCATATACATGCCACCCTTTCAAAATCCTCATGAGTACTCTGAAAGAGGACTTGTCTGCAACGTCACTTGAGCTGGCACATCCACCATTGCCTCATGGCTTGCCTGCAGTCCACTCAAGCTGTGTGTCTCACCAGTTACATATCCCACCCCCGTTACCCTCTAAGGAATGAACAGTGCCAATATTGAACTGGTAGCTGCAAGTGTCAGATCAAGTAACAGCTTCTTCCTTGGAATTACTCTTCCTCTAGGCCTTAACCCACAGGCACCACTCACTGACAAGGCAGAAGGTCTTTGGTCTCTGAGAACATAAAGGCACAAACAGAAGATTTGGGCGAAGAAATCTTGGAGTGAGTGGAAAACAAGATGTGCGCATGGTACCACCAGCTGCAACTCATACCGGGTATGAGTGGGATGACAAGTGGAATTTGAGAAAGTACTTAAAGCAGGAGCATACCACTATTGTGAATGGTTTCGGCAATGCTAATTAACACAGCCTCAGTGGCGGTCATGTCAATAATGCTGAGAATTGTCACCTCCACATTGGTGAGGAAATGCAGCCACTCTCACCCTTGCTGCTCCTTCCGGTTATTTGCCACTTTGTCCTGCAAGAGAGAGGGAATTGTATCGTTGAGTGACCATGACTGTCACAGATACATGGCTGGATGTTGTGAGAAGTGGCTGTGAGGCTTACAGAATTGGTAAGTGTGTGAGGGTGAGCTGGAGTATATTAATGCTCAGCATGAGTCCTGATTGCTGGAGGTTTCAGATGGGTGAGTAAAGGGGCTGTGCTGCGTTGAGTAGTGTGTGAGGTTGGCGGTGCGATTGGTCATAAATGGCATTTCAAGATGCATTCACTGACATTGACCATTCGAGAGAGGTCATTGAATTTCTTCTGCCACTCCACCCAGGTCTTTGACGTTAGACTCTGAGATCTTTGCAGTCAGTACTGGAGAAACTCGTGACATGCTGCGGGAAGGTGAATGTGGTGAACCATAGTTGGTTACCACTATGAGTGCTGAGCCATGGATGGTCAGCACTAGGGGGTTTGTAGATATGTTACTGTAATTACTGTTGGTGTTAGGGTTGAGCTGTTCTACCTGTTGATATTATTCTGTGGTACACTCCAGTTGGCTCCGCCTAACAGGGGAAGAATAAAGGTCACTGCACTGCCTGGAGACCCTTTAGTCTGGGATTGTATTGTATATAGTGTGCTCCATTCTTGTCAGTAATAAAAGCCTTTATTTCCCGGGTACATTCTAGCCTCCCGAGTGATTTAATCGCGCATCAGTGACTTCCTCCTCTTTTCTACCTTCTGCAATGTCTCTGCCTGTGCTTCAGGCATCAGAGAACCAAGAGTAGTCTCTCTAGCCTGTTTTTCATCCTTATCAAATTGTTTCTCCCACTCCATTCCAGCACTTGCTGCAGCCAGAATGCACATCCCTTTTAAGAAGTGCGAGCTGGCTTTAACTGGTGTGAGCTTTACACAAAACTGGACCCCTTCTGAGCATGCAGCCACTCGGCAGCTTGTTTAGCCAGAGGCTGCAAGCCACAATCATGGAGATTGACAAATAGCATGAAGTTTATGACTTCCATCAGGCATCACGATCCCTGCACACGCTAACAGGCCTTGTCTAAATTTTACCTCAAAATGTCATTTAGTTTGATGAAGAGACAGATAGCTCTATTCGTTTATGGTCAAATTTTGAAAACTATATTTTGTTGGAATTGGTAACCAGTCTGAAGCCATCAGAGAGAGAGAAAGGTAAGGCCAGAGAAACTATGGAAAGTGAAAAAAAAATTACTATTAAATATTCAGGGGCCTTGTGTCTGTTTAGCTCTCATTTCAGATTAGCACAACAGATGTGATTGTTATTTTTTACTCCTCAAGAAGGGTTTATTAAGCCTGTAACTATGGTAAATCTACAATGCTTTATTACTCCTATCCATTGAATCTGAACTGCACAACATAGAATGACTGTTCAGCCAATAATTCCTGCGTCGGCCCTTTGAAAGAGCTATCCAATTAGTTCCAATCCTTTCTATCCCACCTTCCCCCATACCACCACAAATTTATTCTCTTCAAGTTCATTTCAAATTGCCTTTGTTATTTTAAATCCATTTACTAGTTAATTAGTTCTTTTGTTAGTTAATAGCCTACTCTTAACTAAGTATTCTATTGTACCATCTTCCAAAGTCCAGGGCACATGATAGCACCAATATGCTAAATGTTTTCTGTTTTTGATTCACGGGTCAATTCTAAATTACCTAGATATCTGGGAGGGGGTTGGTGAGGGGGTGGGGAGGGGGGGGAGGGGGGGAGGAGGCGGGTGCGGGCTGCTCTGAGACTGCTCTGAGATACCAAATCTTAGAAAGATAACCAAAGTAAAAACACCAGAATATATCACTCACCATCGTTCTAACAGCAAAAAAGTAATTTCATAAAAAAGGAAATACCTCCAATTAATCTAGAAACAGCAACTGACTTTCAATTCATTACCATTCCACAGCAACATGTTCCAACAATGATACCAATTTAATGACGGCATGTTCAAAATCCTGGACCCTGGCTACAATAATAACATTTTGGGAATGCTATCTTAAAGATTCATTGTTGGATCTATCCTTTCAAACATAAGACCGTGGGCTTAGCATTAGATCTGTTCGACAATATTAAAAATGTAAGAGTGACTCAAAGCTTTACGAACATCAAAATCTATCACTGTTGACAAGATGGAAATTTACTGTCTACTTACATAAAGTACATGCTCCACATGATCAGCTGCAAATCAGTAACCACAACTTCAAAGTTACTGCTGCTTAATTAAGAAAAGAAGCATATGAATGTCAGTAATGAAGTTCTTTGCCATTTACACCACAGGGGACGTCAAGTGCCTTTGACAGCAGAGGGAGAGACTCAGCATGTGATAAGGCAAACCTACTCACTAATCATTTATGTCAGGAGCAAATTAACTTCCAACATGGAGAATTTTCATAAAAGTGGAAATTACTGATTCCAAAACAGAGCCATCTCAGTAAGTCCTTACATTCTTTTCTTCGGCCAGTGTCAACATATACAGTCGTGTCACTCAATAGTGATTAAATCGTTTGTTGAGAAATTATGAATTTAAAAATCAACCGCACCTAAAATCTTACCGATCGATATCTTTAATATGGAGAGAATACTTTCAGAAAAGAGTCAAACCCCTCAAGCAAAATGTGCTTTGTTAATCACCTGATCTACTTCCTTTCAAAAGGAAAGGTAAAAATAAATGTAACGCAATCCAGTTTTAATATTCCAGATGAGGTATTATTTAGTAATCAGATTGGAAACTTTTATTTGGTCATTATGTCTTAGAATCATAGAAACCCTACAGTACAGAAAGAGCCCATTCGGCCCATCGAGTCTGCACCGACCACAATCCCACCCAGGCCCTACCCCATATCCCTACATATTTACCCACTAATCCCTCTAACCTACACACCTCAGGACACTAAGGAGCAATTTAGCATGGCCAATCAACCTAACCCGCACATCTTTGGACTGTGGGAGGAAACTGGAGCACCCGGAGGAAACCCACGCAGACACGAGGAGAATGTGCAAACTCCACACAGACAGTGACCCGAGCCGCGAATCGAATCCAGGTCCCTGGAGCTGTGAAGCAGCAGTGCTAACCACTGTGCTACCGTGCCGCCCATCTTAACCCCACTATAAATGTTTGTGATAGAGTGAACACATTGTGGCCTCAGATCACTAATTCTATTCAAATGAGAGCAATCTAGAGGCAGCAAAAATAGGAGATCCTCCCCTAAGGTGGCGAGTTTGAGCCCGCACTCTCTGTCTGCGGGAATGGTGGCATGTGCTCAAAATCCGATTCATGCCGGCGAGTTTCCGAGTTCCGATGTTCCCCGCTCCTCACCGGTGGATTTCATGAAACACGCCGCGGGACCACAGAAAACTCTTTTTAAGACATTAGCATGTCATTAGCGATCACTCTCTCTGGGACTTACCCTCTCATCGGATATTCAGCCAGGGATGAATCTGGAGGATGGACTATGTGAAAAATTATGAAGTTGTTAACTTTGGCAGGAGAATGAAAGAGAAAATAATTAGTTAAATGGAGAATGACTGCAGAATTCAAAGTTACAAATTTAGGTATTCTAGTGCATGAGTGACAAAATGTTAGTGTGCGGGTACAACACGGAGGAAGGCTAATGGAATGCTATAATTTATTATGAGAGAAATTGAACATTAAAGTAAGGATGTTCTGCTTCAGTTATACAGGGCATTGGTGAGACTGTAACTCAAATACTCTGTGCAGCTTTAGTCTTCCCATTTGAGGAAGGATGTAAATGTGTTGGAAGTGGTTTGGAGGACATTTCCTAGATTGATGCCTGGAATGAGTTGGTTGCCTTATAAGGGTGAGGTGACAGGCTGGGCTTGTTCCCACTGGAGTTTATAAGATGAGTGGTGATTTGATTGAAGTGTATGAGATCCTGAGTTGTCTCGATAAGATGAATGTGGAAAGGATGTTTCCACTTGTGGGTGAATCCGGACCAATGGGGAACTGTTTTAATATTAGGGGTTGCCCTATAGGACAGAGATGAAGAAAACTCTTTCTCAGTGGGTCGTGCGACTTTGGAACTCTCTGCCTCAAAAGGCATTGGAGGCGGGATAATTGAATATAAGGCAGAGGTGGATAGATTCTTGTTGGGCAAGGGAATCATAGGTCATTGGGGGTTAATGGGGAGTGTGGACCTCGAAACAGAAACAGATCAGTCATGGTCCTATTTATGGGGAGTAGGATTGAGGGGCTGAATGGCCCACTTCTACTCCTATTTTGTATGCTCATAAGAAGATAAATAAATTGTTCATCATCTTTATAATTACAAAATTACAGTAACCAAGTTGCAGACAATGAACTCCCACTAACAGCAATATTATAATGACCAGGTAATTTGGTTTTGTGATGGTCAATGGAGTATAATTATTGGTCAGGACTTGGTGATAACTCCCTTGCTCTTCTTCATAATAGAGCCATGGAATCATTTACATCTGCCTGAGCAGGTAGATGGGACACTGGTTTAAGAACATCCCATCTGTAAGGTGGCACCTCCAATAGCGACATGGTGGCACAGTGGTTAGCACTGCTGCCTCACAATGCCAGGGATCCGGGTTTGATTCCGGGTGACTGACTGTGTGGAGTGTGGTAAACCACTGTTAAGCTATTGCCTGTGTGTATGTGTGACATGCCTGGACACGCCCCTGCCGGAGACTCCTCCCCCCCTGGTCCAGGTATAATGGGGACTGCTCCCAACCCCCCTGCCTCAGTCGCCAGACCAGTTCATCAGCATGGGTGTGCTCCAAGTCTTTTGTGAATAAAAGCCTATTTGTTCTTGCATACTAACTAGTCTTCGTGTAATTGATAGTGCATCAATTTTATTCAAAAAAAATTTGGGATGGAGCAGATATTAAAACCCGATAAATTAGAATTGGATCCTCAAGCCGGAGGAGCCTCTAACAGCTTCGATCAATGGCTGCAATGTTTCGAAACTTTCCTCACAGCCTCCGCCTCCGTCGTCCGGACCGAAACTGACAAGCTCCACGTGCTCCATGCCCGGGTAAGCGATCAGGTATTCTCGATGATCAGAGATGCTGAAACGTACGAGGAGGCGATCGAACTTTTAAAAGGCCAGTACAACAAACAGACTAATGTAATCTACGCCAGACATCTTCTGGCTACTCGCAGGCAACAGCCAGGAGAATCGGGCGACCAATTCCTGCAAGCGTTGCGAGCACTTGGCAGGGCCTGCAACTGCAAGGCCGTAACAGCCGCCCAAAACACTGAAGACTTAATCAGAGATGCCTATGTCCCGGGTATCAGGTCAAACTATATCCGACAACGACTGCTGGAACAGGGTGGGCTGGACCTACAAAAGACTGTGGTGCTTGCCGACTCGTTAGAGGTGGCCTTCCGTAATCTCGAGGCCTACACCCCCGACCACGGGAGCGCATCGTGGACGCCGCAGTCGCCGCCACCTCTGTACTCGGGAGGGCCGCAGGCCTACGCCACGCCACATCCCACCAATGACCCGACCGCTGCGGCAGTCTCTGGAGGCCCGAAGTGCTACTTCTGCGGCCTGGGTAAGCACCCCCGACAACGCTGCCCGGCGAAGGATACGATCTGCTCCGGGTGTGGAAAGAAGGGCCATTACGCGAGGGTATGCAAGGCGAAGTCGACCTCCAAGCCCAGAGGCGCGTGTGCGACCTGCCATCTTGGACGCCTTCAGCCACGTGTGAGCCGTGCGGGCCGCCATCTTGGACGCCTTCAGCCGCGTGTGAGCCGTGCGGGCCACCATCTTGGACGCCATCAGCTGCGTGGGGGCCGTGCGGGCCGCTATCTTGGATGCCGTCAGCCGCGTGTGAGCTGTGCGGGCCGCCATCTTGGACGCCTTCAGCCCCGCCACAAAATCCAACGGTGGCTTCGGTTACGCTGGACCAATCCAGGCCTCACCAACTCGCCAGGTCCATGATGGACATCGAGGTAAGTGGTCACGCTACAACCTGTTTATTTGACTGTGGGAATACGGAGAGCTTTATTCACCCTAACACAGTGAGTCGCTACGCCCTTTCAGTACTGCCAGTGAAGCAAACGATCTCCATGGCTTCAAAGTCCCACTCGGTGTGTGTCCTCAGCTACTGCGTGACGACCCTGACTGTACGGGGCAGTGTACAAAAACTTCAGGCTCCTCGTGCAGGTCAGGTCTATAACCAGACACTGCCAGGTCTGCGCAGAGTGCAAACCGCACTTCTATCGGCCAGACAGAGCACACCTCATAAAGGCCACCCGCCCTTTCGAACGCCTAAGCGTCGACTTCAAAGGCTCCCTCCCCTCTTCTAACCGCAACATATACTTCCTCAATGTCATTGACGAATATTCACGTTTCCCCTTCGCTATTCCCTGCCCGGATATGACCTCGGCCACGGTGGTCAGGGCCCTGCACAGCCTCTTCACCCTGTTTGGTTTCCCTAGCTATATCCATAGCAACCGGGGATCCGCCTTTATGAGTGATGAGCTGCGACAGTACCTGCTCGCCAAAGGCAGAGGCTCGAGTAGGACCACCAGCTACAACCCCAGGGGGAACGGACAGGTAGAGAGGGAGAACGCGACAGTCTGGAAGGCCATCTTACTAGCTCTGAGGTCTAAAGGTCTTCCAGTCACCCGCTGGCAAGAGGTCCTCCCTGATGCACTACACTCAATTAGATCACTCCTTTGCACAGCTACAAATGCTACCCCTCACGAAAGAATGTTTGTTTTCCCCAGGAAGTCCTCCTCGGGGACCCCACTACCATCGTGGCTGACGTCCCCAGGCCCTGTCCTGCTCCGGAAGCACGTGAGGACCCATAAGCCGGACCCCCTGGTCGAAAGGGTCCAGCTCCTCCACGCCAACCCCCAATACGCCTATGTGGCGCATCACGACGGGCGGGAGGACACGGTCTCCATTCGAGACCTGGCACCCGCAGGTGCCCCAGGAATCACGACGACCCACAACCCCACACCCCCAACCCCCGTATACAGCACACCTGAGCCCCAGGAGCCGCCACCACGCACCCGACAACCGGAAGGGACTACAAACGACTCGAGCGACTACGGCCTGGCGCCTGAACCAACACCGCGGCCACCGGAACCGACACCACAACCAGCACTACGGCGGTCGCAGCGGCAGATCAAGCCCCCAGAAAGACTGAATTTGTAAAATTGTAATTATGTAAATATCGTTCCACCCACCTCACCCCCGCCGGACTCTTTTTTTTAAAAGCCGGGGGTGAATGTGGTAAACCACTGTTAAGCTTATTGCCTGTGTGTGTGTGTGACATGCCTGGACATGCCCCTGCCGGCCCTGTCTGAGATTCCTCCCCCCCTGGTCCAGGTATAAAGGGGACTGCTCCCAACCTCCCTGCCTCAGTCACCGGACCAGTTCATCAGCATGGGTGTGCTCCAAGTCTTGTGTGAATAAAAGCCTATTTGTTCTTGCGTACTAACCAGTCTTTGCGTAATTGCTAGTGCATCATGGAGTTTGCTTGTTCTCCCTGTGTCTGCGAGGGTTTCCTCTGGGTGCTTCAATTTCCCCCAACAATGGAAAGATTGCAGGTTTGATTGATTTGCCATGGCGGGCTTATGGGTATAGGACGGGGTGGGGGGGTAGCCAGCTTGGGTAAGATGCTCTTTCGGAGAGTTGGTGCAGACTCGGTGGGCTGAATGGCCTCTTTCTGCACCGTAGGGATTCTATGATAACAGTTCAGCACTCCCACTACACTGGAGCATCAACCTGGATTTCTCTGCTCTGGCCCTGGAGGGCTTCTTGAACCCAAAATCTTCTGACTGAGAGGCAAGAGCGCGGCCAACTGGACCACAGCTTACAGCTCATTGCTTTTGTCATTCTTTTTTGGGTTGTTTTTAGCTCTCCTCGTCATTCAAAATTTCTGTGCACTTCTGGTCACTTCATTACAATTAAGGGTGCAACTAGTCGAGTCAATAATTTAAATTGTCCTTTTCCATGTGTATAAAGTGTAACCCTCCAGTTAGATACAAAGTTGCATTTATCAACTCAAAATGAAAAATTAATTCATAAGCATACTTTACTGATTTAACAATAAGCACACCTATTTCATTTCATAATCTTTGTACCGAGCGAAAAACATTGGAGTAAACATTGGTCTGTGCTATGTTTGGGCGTTGTGGGTCATAATTCATGAGCTGTCTGCACACATTGCAGTCCTGCCTCCTCATTTACCTGGTTGTAGTATTCGTTCAAGCAGGGCCCACACTGCCGCTTGCATAAGTACTCAGCAGGGGGCCAACCCGTATTCAAAGAGAGCGCATGGTGGAGAGGGGCTTCCTGCCTCTTAAAAGGGAGCTACATTGAACTATAGGATGCGGCTGCTGAATATCAGTGCTACTATTCTGAACAAAGGAAATGGAACACCAGGGCAGGGCGAGGTCTCCCAAATTCACAAACATACCACTGGAATTCTCAGTGGTGGATGTAGGCTGGAGAAGAGAGGCCATATTTGTGCAGCTGATAACAAGATGACAGCCAATATCAACCAGATTGGATGTGGCCAAACAGGAGAGGCTGCTTCGGAGTGTGCAAAATGGTCACTGGCGAAGGGCAAGTTGAAGGCCTAGCCTAAAGTGATATGAAAGTGGAACTTGCCACCACAGGGAGTGGCTCAAGTGAAGAGTATAGATCCATTTAAGGGAAAACTGGGCAAGAATCTGAGGGAATAGGAAATAGGTGATTATGATGGTAGATTTAGATGAGAAAAGATAAGAGAATGTTCGAGTGGAGCTTAAACACCAGTGTAGACTCAATGGGCCGAATGTAATCCTATGTAAAAGATGGATTTGAAGCACAGATCTGCCATGATCTCCCTGAATGGGAGAAGATCCAAAGAGCTGGAAGGTCTGTTTCTGTTAAAATGCAACTCATTGTCATTAATTTTCAAAACAAGTGGCAGGATGACACAATGGTGATAAAGAGGGGCGGAGGTGCATGCTTTTGTTTCCCTGTTAATAGTTCTGTGGAATCTTTTGACACTTAGGCAATTTTCCAACTATGTGCTGATGATCGAAAGCCTCTGTCACGCATGTAAGAAAACTGTCCCATTTTCTCATTATCTGTACACCAATCTTGAGTACCTCAGCATAACAGACTATTGGTAACCGACCTACTCCCAGGTACTTGCTTGTTCATTCTTGCACTGTTGTTTTTAAGATTCTAAGAAGATATGCAAGTAATTTACAGTCTTTTACTGACTTATTGGCTCTGCTTGAGTCTCCCTTCACACAGCGTAGAAAAGATCAGAAACTTGGCCTGTTGAACATTGTTACACCCGAGCTCACATTCTACCACTTCATGATCCACCAATAAGGCAATAAGTTAATCATCCTTCTGTATACTTGTTTTTTTTTAAACAAGCATATTTAAACTGGGTTTGAGTGCGATTTACATACAGCATTTGTGAATACACCTAGGGGAGTCCATTGTGCCTTTAGCTCAATGTAACACTTTCTGTTTAGTCTGATGAGCTCAAATACAACCACACTCAGTGGCAGTAGTTTAATCTGAATGGCCCTTACTGTTTGTTTTGCCAGAATTTGCACCTTTTGTCACAATGTCACGTTCAGATAATGCAAATTCCCATTACTCTTTTATTCTATGCAGTTATGATGTGCCAATCACATAGAAATTATTCATTTGGCACATAGGGAGGCTAGATGTGTCATTTCCACTGCTTTAACATTATGCCACCAAGGAAAAGCAGAGATTGACATGCCAAGTTAGCTGTTCATATAGAGAAATAAGATCCCATCCAAAATTCTGTTCTTTTCTTAACCTATGCTAAGTATCATTTACTGCGAGTATCGTCCGGTTCCCTGGATATTCCTGTGGTTTTGGAAGAGATCTTAAGTTTATCTTTCCCAGCTGCCAGTTCACCAACCAGTCCAACCTCAGAAAAAGAAAACAGCTTCACAAATTTCCCCAACAGAAAATGACAAGACAATAAACTAAACCTCTGCCAAGTATATAAGGATTGACATAAGCAAGATCCCCTTTCTATAATGACCCTAAGTATTGGAACAGGGAAAAATCACAGCCCATCATTCTATACCAATGACTTACTGAATTGTCTGACAAAAATAATACATTAACACCCACTTAATTGACATCCTTTGTGATTATATTTTTAAAATCTACATTTCTTTCTGCTTCATTCGTATTGAGTTAAAATGCAGGGCAGAAGGGTTTTTATTTTAAATTCTGTCCAGATTTTTTAACATATTATCTTGGTTTAGTCTATTTGCCTAAACAGGTGACTTGCTTATAAAACAAACGGTGTTCAGGAAATGTTGATATCAGGATTAATCTGCCTCAGAAAAACAAATGAGTGAAATTTGACATAATGTCAAGGCTGAACTGTTGAGAGACTTTATGTCTGCAATGCAAACCTCACATCACATTACTGCAAAACAAAGTACATTGTCACTAACAAATGAAGACACCCAATAATGGCAAGTTACATTTTGGTCAGTGCTGTGTGGTAACCTCAAGTAGGAATCATAGAATCCCTACAGTGCAGGAAAAAGCCATTCGGCCCATCAAGTCTGCCCCAACCACAATCCCACCCAGGCCCCATCCCCATAACCACATGCATTTACGCTAGCTAGTCCCCTGACGCTAAGGGGCAATTTAGTATGGCCAATCCACCTAACTCACACATCTTTGGACTGTGGGAGGAAACCGGAGCACCCGGATGAAAGCGACGCAGACACGGGGAGAATGTGCAAACTCCACACAGACAGTGTCCCGAGCTGGGAATCGAACCCGGGTCCCTGGTGCTGTGAGGTAGCAGTGCTAACCACTGTGCTACCATGCCGCCCTAAATATTCCACTTTCGAGGCACCTGGACTTGAAATTCAGCTGAAAGAAAACCAAATTTGTAATGTAAGTAAAGGAAAAGGCTTTTATGGCCCATTGACTCTTTGCTAACACTCAACATTTAACTAGAACGTGAATGCTACAGTGATCACTGTACTTACCTGACCAGCGATTGAGACACAGGAATACCTGCTGATTTCCCATTGCTCTAAAATGGTACCGGTCTCAATGTGAATCATGAAACAAAATGTGCAAGGTAAGCAGCATGCAAGTATTAACAGATTTGTTACAACGTGGCAGAGTAAAACCAAATTAACAATGTAAAATATATGGCATGCATGTATGACCCATTTAGAGTGTATATATAATAGCGACAATTGGTATTTCAATGCAACAAAATAAAGTATTTTTAAATTCCTTTTATTGAATAATTGAATAGATCTGGAGGAAATGCATTTGGTGAGCTTAAACCCAGATGTTGTCAATGTTACTCCTCATAAAACATCTTTCCCCAAACATCTGGGAACAGAGACAAATACGCCTGACTGCAAATTTAATGAAGCTGTCAGAGTCAAAGGGTGTATGTCTTATACTCCATTACAGTGATGTAAATTATATAATGTTGCTGTCAGATTCCTAAGGCCATACATTTATGAAAACATTGCAATGTTAGATTATTCTATCAATAAATAACGTAAGATACAAATAACAAGGAATTTTCAGGACTAACATTAGATTGCGTCATTACAAGCAAAATGCAATTTGCCGCCTACCCGTACTGGTCCCATTGGAGTTGGGCAGCTCACTAATTTGGTGCTGCCCACTTCTTCTCCATTAGCCAAATTGATTCAAGCAGCTCCCAAGTTGCTGGAAGCCTATGCCTCAGCAGAGAGCTTAGCAGCATTGTGCAGCTAGCAGGTCAGGAAGCGGCACGGTAGCACAGTGGTTAGCACTGCTGCTTCACAGCTCCAGCGACCTGGGTTCGATTCCCGGCTTGGGTCATTGTCTGTGTGGAGTTTGCACATTCTCCTCGTGTCTGCGTGGGTTTCCTCCCACAGTCCAAAGATGTGCGGGGTTAGATTGATTGGCCATGCTAAAGTTGCCCCTTAGTGTCCTGAGATGTGCAGCTTAGAGGAATTAGTGGGTAAATCTGTAGGGATATGGGGGTAGGGCCTGGGTGAGATTGTGGTCGGTACAGACTCGATGGGCCAAATGGCCTCTTTCTGTACTGTAGGGTTTCTATGATTCTATGAAGCCACCCTCTGTTCTTGAGGCACTTTGTTCCTCTAAAAGGAAAGCTGCATTGAATTACAGCAGCTGCAGCAGGATACTGTCACTATAATTCTAAACAAAGCGAATGGAAAACCAGAGCACAGACCGTCCAGTGTCATGTATATGAGGCCTTACAGGTGGAGGTCAACTGGAAGAGAGATTCCTGGTTCTACAGAAGACCAAAAGGCCCTCAAGACTATCCCCAGAAGGGATTGGGACCAGGGATCAATTTCTTGCCTCTGGACCTGAGAACTCAGCAGCCAGGCCACAGGAAGTATAATGACCTCATGTGAAAGACCAAAGTCAGTGAATGCATCTTCACCTGACATCTTCAACCCACCGCTCCAACAACCTGTCATGCACACGCCCCATCACTCACTCAGGACTTACACATAGCAGCACATTATTCCACCTCACTCACCTACCAATCCTCACACCACCTTTGGTGGGTCTCCAAATACCTCCATCAATTCAGCAGACACATCACCCAAACACAATGCTGCACAATCACTGACATTCTTCCATACCTCTTGCAGAACATGGTGGTACGTAGTAAAAGGGAACACAGCCAGTGGGAGACAAGGCGCTTTCATCATCTGAACTCTTTGGAGGATATGGCAGTGATCATCTATCAAAATAGTCCACAGACTGCCAATGGCATCTGGTATCACTGAGAATATTCAAAATGATGTTATGTATGTTCCTGCTTACTCAGCGACCAGCTCAGATACTTGGACTGAACGTACCTTAAAGGTCATAAGAGAACGGGATCAGCACATGGTGAGTTGCCAGGCACAAGCTGACAGCAGCCAGGCCAGAGGGAAAGGATGATTTGTGCATCAGCTTAGTAGAAGATGAGGTCGCTGATGAATTCTGCTACAGGAACTCAGATAAGGACCATGATAGGGAGGCTTACAGGAGAATGCTGATTGGCATGCATGCCAGGATGCTGGATGTGTTGGCTGGCATGTCAGTCAACACATCTTTTGTTCTTAATTCTTTCATTGGATGTGGGCGTCACTGGCAAGCCGAGCACTTGTTACCCATCCTAGTTGCCCTTGAACTGATTGGCTTGCTAGGCCATTGCAAAGGTCAGTTAACAGCCAATCACATTGCTGTGGGTTTGGAGTCGCATATAGACCAGCAGATTTTGTTCCTTAAAGAGCATTAGTGAACAAGATGGGTTTTAAAACAATCAACATTAGTTGTCATGTTATTGAGACTATCTTTATATTCCAGATTTATGAATTGAATTTAAATCTTACAGCTGTCATGATGGGATTTGAATCCATGTCCCCGCAACATTGCATTGGGCCTTTGGCTTACTAGTTCAGTGACGTTACCATGATGCCATCATTTCCCCATTGTCATTGTCCGGGAGTTTGGAGGTGTCCAGCTCCAACTTGGCAAAGGGCATTCGCAGAACTTTGCCTCTCTGCAACCTCTGCTCCATCTCCACTGGCACTGCCGCTGCTGCCCACACGTCTGTCGCAACCTTTGTGTGGACAAGTCACCATGTCCTCCGGCCTCCCTGTGAGGAAAGCAGCAACACTCCCTGACAAATCCAGCAGTTCAGCAAAGCCACACCACTTTGGAATAGCAGACATTCTTCATGATGATCTTACCTGCCAGCATTAAGTAATGTTCGTACCGGGCCCACCTTGCAGCTGAACGTTTGACCTTTTGTGAATGACAAACAAATTTGGAGAATGGAGCAGTGCAGCCCAAATTTTGTAAATAGGTGTCATCAGCTAGTCGGGCTTTGTGACATGATGGCATGCATTTACTTGCTTCAGGGACTGGCAGAGGATGTCTGTATGAATGTCCTTCTCAAGGTGCTGAACCATATGGGCTGTATGGGAAGTAAGTGGCAGGACAACCCCAGTGAGTGCTTTGACTAGTATCATCTTAAGGTTCCAAATTTGATCCAAATTTTGAAGCCTTAAACTCCTGAGGATTTATTTCCCTGTGTGTATAAAGTGTAATGATAAAGTAAACAAGAGTAAACAGTTGAGCAAGGCAGTTGGAAATGGAAATAGATGTAAAAGTTTGTCTGCTATTTTAAAATAGCTAAAGGTCTATCAACAAAATATAAATGGTATTAAGAATTGTGAAAACCATGTTAAGAGCTCCAATTGTGATCATCTTGTGTAGGGGAAATGGAAATGTAAATCAAACTTAAAACTTGTCCCCTGAACAGGAATTTGTCATATCAAAGAGGCTCAAGATTTGGTTTGATCCATGCAGTTGTAATTATGAAGCAGGAATTTGCTGAAGAAATGCTGTGTATGAATAATGCTCATCGAAAATTATGAATCACCACAAATTGCTGACCATTAGCTTTGCTAAAAAGGTATCTTGGCCTTAACCCCCACCATCAGTTTTATGAAATTTCTGCATATACACATTAATTGCCCATTAAACATACTTCAGTAAGTTAAGTCTAGTAATTAATAGTAAGAAGTACCCTTTTAGCAATGTTACAATTGTTAATGACTGCCAATCAACCTCTCTGGCCTAGAAAGTGAGCAATTATAAGTTTGGAATTTCATTCCTTCAGGTTGTGAATTGTTGTTGGAGATTCTAAAAATGTAAAACTTTAAATTTATTTTTTCCTTACTTTTCCTTTTTGTCACTGTTTAATTTCTCTCTTAATCCAATATTTTTTTCTCTATCTTTCTCTATTTTTCTTCCTGAATCTGGTTTAACATTGAATTGATGCACTCTGAGTTACCCTCTTTCTCAGTTTCTCCTATTATTTTATTTCTCAATCCTTAAATATCTTTGGTTAGGGAGATACGCTGTTGGTCTTGTCATTCCCTAAAGTCCTGGATGGCCTGTTGCCCTCTCTGTGCCATTATCCTGTCACATGTTCAGCCACCTACTGGACAAAAAGTTGAGCTGAAGGGTGCCAGAAAATATTTAACTAAGTATGACAGGGCTGGCCAGCTCCATATCTTTTCAGACCATGCTTAAAAAATTGTGCGGCAAGTTTAAAGAGACACGGCTTCATCCTGTTTCACTGACAGATTCCCACTGAAAACACTGACTCTATTACTGTTGGCAGTATCGACTCCTACTGAGTTCCACTGGCAACCCTGATGCAACTGACTCCCTCTGGCAACTTGCACATTGAAATGAATGAACATGTAGCTGTGATGAAATGGGACATTGGTCTTGCAGAGCTCATTCAAAAGGTGGAATTCTAAACTGACCTCCTGCCATACAGGCTCAGTAAGCTGCCAGTTGAATGCACTTCCTTCAAGAGGTGCCTATTTGGGCAAATTGCTGTGAAGGAATATGGAGGGGCAACTACTCATTGTGATCCTAGCATCCCAGAGAGGTGGCACAATCTTTTCTGATGTGAAAGTTAATACCACACATGTCAATCTGTGGACTGTTTTGGTAGATGTGTTTCTTTGGTCACCAAACATGGCTGGAGGATAAAGGGGAGTTTCTATGGTTGCTGTGCATAGCAAAGTTATAAATCTGTTCTTTTTTGATTGTGTTCATAATAGGTACACCTGTAGCCAGCTAGTGAAATGAAATGCAATTTTCCATAAAATTGAAATTGGCATTTTATTTATTTAAATATGGCAGTCACTCAACATTGTTCTTGAGAAAAAGGGACGATGTTTAATCTGATTCACAATACATTTAGACTGCTCTCACTTTAAAGATAGCTTTGAGGTAATTGCAGTTGTATCTTGTACCAGTCCTATAGAAAGTAATGATGATACCTTCATAGCCATGGGGAGGCTGCAGAAACAATTGAATCAGGTACCAAATATTGTTGCAAATCACTGCAGATGGCCATAATGGATCTTCACCTGAGTCTAAGTTATTAAATTACTGGCTGTTTCAAAAGGTCTGACAATTAATTTAGTGCCTATAAATCCATTCGGGGCATAATACTTGCTCTGCACTGTGGCTTTAAACATTTACAATGAGACATCATATGGATGTGGCCAAATGCTGAAAGTGACTTGTATTCTACGGCCGAAACATGATTAAGAGTGCAAACAAATCTTGTCGCTCCTCGGAAGTGGCTGAGTGCATTTAGAGAATCACGTGGGCTTTGGAATATATTCATGACCCCTGAACCAGAACTACTATCTGGAAAATGACAGTAACTTAGGGCCAGATTTTTGCAAGGTCAGCAAGAATCCTTTTAGAAATGTCCGGTGGGACCTGTATGTGGAAGTCCTGCCCCCATATCCAATTTTTGCTGCAGAGTAAAGGGGTGTGATTTACACAGGTGGAAAAACTGAGCTTAGCAGGTCTATTTGAACTTAGTGTTGAGTTGAAATTTTCTAAGGGTCTTAACCACAACGTGGGAGTCACAAATTGATTGAATAGATTTAAATACTCTTAAATGATAAATTCAGGTGATCTGAAGTTGTTTTTCAATGCCGAACTCTTTAAATATTAAAAGGAAACAGGTTGAAACTGTCACTGAGAGTTATTGTTGGAATCCTTTGCTTGAAAGGCATCAGGTGTAGGTTAGATATCTGGTCATGGTTTAACAGAATTCTAGTTGACATCCCTTGAAAGGCTGTTATCATGTCATTTTAAATGCTTGGCTGAGTTTCAAAAGCTACAGCAATCTCAGCAGGGGGTTCTGAGTTCATACTTTGGTTGACAGTCTAAATAGACTATTAAGGGATTAGCTGTCTTTGATTTCAGCAGCAGAAGTTTTTTCACTATTTTGAATTAGATTGTTAGAAGTTTATTTTTTACATTTCACATGGTTTCGGAGTCCTGTGCACGATGGCAAGGGGGCTTTTAGGGGACATGAGGGTGAACGGGGACGTGAGTTGTCCTTAGGTTGGCATGGGGGGTTTGAGGAACCATGGGGAAGGCTGAAGGTGAGGGTTGTGTAGGGTGAGAGCAAGAAGGCCTAACATCTTGTAAAACATCTATGCCAAAGTCCCAGAGAACCAAGGCAGGGCTTTTAACCAGCCTGCACCAGCACTTACCCACATATGTTCTGCTTCTGGGATCAGCCAGCCCAGCCCAGCTTTATCCATTCCTTATGCTCACCCCAAGCCCTGGACTGAACATTGTGTGCATCAGGACACATTTTACTTTGGTAATGGATGTCCAGTAGCATGGGGCTTGCATGTTGTCGGCATAAGAAACAAGAGGGGCAGGAGATCCCCACATAAAGATCCTTGCCTTCATTTTTGTGCCCTGTCCAATTTTATTGCCCTTGTCTTTACAAGCGTAGACTGCAAGCAGACAGCATTGGCTGTGTAATTGAGAGTCATTCCCAATCTAAGCTCTGAAACAATCTGGTCAAATTGTGTCAGGCAGCATGGTGGCACAGTGGATAGCACGGCTGCCTCAAGGCGCCAGGGACCCGGGTTCAATTCCAACCTTGGGTGACTGTGTGACGTTTGCACATTCTCCCCGTGTCTGCATGGGTTTCCTTTGGGTGCTCCAGTTTCCTCCCACAGTTCAAAAATGTACAGGTTAGGTGGATTGGCCATGCTAAATTGCCCTTTAGTGTCAGGGGGATTAGCAGGGTAAATGTGTGGGGTTACGGGGATAGTGCCTGGGTGGGATTGTTGTCAGTGTCGGCTCGAAGGGCCGAATGGCCTCCTTCTGCACTGTAGGGATTCTATGATTCAATGACTCTATGATTTGCTTCAATTGCCTCAGTGGGTCAGAAATGATTGCAGCAAAAGACTGACTATGTCAAAGTTCATTGCAGTGAATCTCAGGTAATATTTTTAGTTCTGTATAGAAACATGTATGAAAGATAGAAATACGCATGAAAGAAGTTTTGATTTATTGAGTGAATTTTATTGAAGACCTCTTAAAACCTTGTTTTCATTAATTCTCAATCTAGTTTGGAACAGGCACAATGGACCAAATACTTTCCTTCTGTGCTTTCAGATTCTACGAGCAGTTATTTTTGATGCTGGTGACCATATACTATTTTGTATTAAAAAGCAAATGCAGAGATCATTTTAGAGCTTTTCCTCTGTCTACATCAGTGCAGTAGATCACTTGAACACAATATCGGAAAAATCGAGCCAGTGTGGCACATACACCTGTGAAGGGGCCCACTTGATATTCTGACCCAGCTAATCTAGTGCCCTTGGGTATAGGTCCAGGAAATTCTCCCCTTGTGGGATAGGATAGCCCAGCTGAGTAAGAAGCATGGAGCAACTTAAGCCTATAGTTACAGTTTGTGTTGAAGCAAAATGTTTTTTGGGATGGCGCCAATATTAAAACTGCAATATAGCTCAGACGATTGGCTAGCGCCCAAAAACTCTGCTGTGCAGGACCCCTGCCCCACCCATCAGCATTCCCCCCCCACCCCCTCAAACACAATCAAGGGATGAAAAACTTTGGTGGTTGGGATAGGGTAGATAGGGAGAAACTGTTCCCACTCGAACAGGATCAAGAAGGAGGGGGTACAGATTTCATGTGATTTGCAAAAAACGCATTCATTAAACATGAAAGTATTGGGTGCTCCTTTACTCCGCCCTTAGCTAAACAAATACACATAGATTTTAAAATTAAAACAGATTACAAAGTACATCGTAAGGTACAATGGTCTCATTAACATACAAAGTCCCTTTGACATGTAAAAGATGCCTGTGGTCAAATACACTCTCCACGCTGAATCCCACATTAATGTCTATTGTTTTCTCTTCAGAATCCCCCCAGATGATTGTCACGTGAGACTTTCCAACTCCACTCCCAAAAGCATCACCTTAAAATCTTCTCATAATAATGCTTTCCCTTCGCTGTTTGCATTCCAGAATCCAGACCAGGTTTTCTAAATGATGCTTTAAATCAAAGCTTCCACTCAACTTTTAATAGTAAATCCAGACCAGGATTTTGCACTAACCCCTTAAGGATTCTTTGTCTTGACTGCTGTCCAAACTGTTCACAATTGCTTTAATTCTCAATTCCCACTCTCTTATTAAAATGACATCAAATGTTTCATCTATCTTTGAAGTCTGTTGTCCCACTTTAAATCTAGTTACGGCAGTTGTCTCTTTAATTCAGAACACTTTGTTTACTCGTCCATGAATTCTTCTGAACAATACCTTGGCCTCTGTTCGCTTAGTTCCAGTCACCTTAGACAGTTTGTCTATCCCAATCCCCTGGTTACCTGGATTGTATCTTGTTCATTAGGAAGCCTGCATCTTTGCAACTCCCTTGTCTTGGTTCAACTTCTCCTTGCAGAGTTGAAAACTGTTCACTCCTCAGGGACCTGGCTTCAACTGCTGCCAAATTAGCTAAATTAAAATTTAAAAGCTTTTTATCTTGCAAGGACCTCCAGTTGCTAAGCAATAGCCTTTTATTTATTTTTTACACTGTAGCCCTCTCTCAGCACAATGTAAATTTAGGTGGAACTTAACCAACCTCCTACACATACAAATACCTTTGCCTTGCATAAATCTAATGACAGGTTTTATCCTTCCAGGGGCAGAAACATTAAATTAAACCCACTTAAACTATACCATATTTCTAATGTTTACCAATACAAATATAAATCACCTAAAACTATCTTTGTTTTTCAAACAATACGAGAAGAAATTTTATCACATAATGAGTGGTTTAGATCTGGAATGCATTGCTTTGGAAGTGTGCTGGAGGTAGATTCAATCGAGGCATTGATAATTACTTGAATAAAAACAAATGTGCAGGAGCATGGAGAAAAGGGGGATGGCACTAAGTCACGATGGGCCAAATGGTCTTCTTCTGCACCATAACAATTCTGTGATTCTATGGACTATAGCAGTCTCCCTCTGGTTTCAGTACCCAAAGTTCAATAAAGATGCAGTCAAATTAATGCTGTAATTATCAGTCACTACCCCATTTGAGAGTGTGAAGCACACCCGGAGAAAGGTGTTTTGCGGTTTGTAAAATGTATTTATTCGTCACAAGTAGGCTTACATTAACATTGCAATGAAGTTACTGTGAAATTCCCCTAGTTGCCACACTCCGGCATCTGTTCGGGTCAATGCACCTAACCAGCACATCGTTCAGATTGTGGGAGGAAACCGGGAAGTCCACACTGACACGGGGAGAATGTGCAAACTCCACACAGACAGTGACCCAAGTCAGGAATCAAACCCAGGTCCCTGGTGCTGTGAGGCAGCAGTGCCAACCACTGTGCCACCGTGCCGCTCAAGGTTTCTGTACCTTTCTAGCATGTTTAGACAGACAAGCGCTGGAATCGCCGTTAAAAGTCGCCTCTTAATGTGTTGAAAGCCAAGCATACAATTCATTTCCAATTTCTGAAAACATTAAAAAGAGACTACTCAACTTGATAAAGTTCCAGTGGTCCATTTGAGCACTTTTAAAATCCAGCTCAATCCCTACATGGAGTGGTTTGAGAAAGGAGGATCTGCTATTGCTGGTGCAGGAGTCAGATCAAGACTTGATTCTTCAAACTGTACCTTTACATTGTGATCAAGAGAAAACAAAACGTCCAACTGAGGCTGAAACAATTGTGCCTTTCCCCAGCCCTCACATGAATATGTGCAGCGGGCTCTCAGTGGACTAATTCTTTTCAGTAAGCATTGACCCTACAAAACAACAATCAACACACTAAATATGAATAAATGTAATTGAAGCATTTAGACATGTTTCTGAGAGATGTGAAAAGAGTTCTGATTAGGAATCAGATTGATGAATATACACTGGCAGTGATAATTAAACAGACCATGGAGCAGGATAGTTCCGCATTTTTGCTTAATTATCTTTGAGGAAACAGAGATTTTGAAGTAGTATGTCTCATAAGATAAACCAGGAGTCCAAGATAAGCTGATAGTCTGTGGACAGAATAAAGGAATCTGTTTATTGAGCTGATCATTTCTTACTTTCTTTTTCTTTGGTTTCCCTCCTCTCACCACTCCCAACCATAACACCTTTCCCACCCCACTACCTTACACACATATCTGCCCCTTCTGTCTTGAAGGCAGCATGGTGGCACAGTGGTTAGCACTGCTGCCTCACAGCGTCAGAGATCCGGGTTCACTTTTGGCCTTGGGTGACTGTCTGTGTGGAGTTTGCACTTTCTCCCCATGTCTGTGTGGGTTTCCTCCAGATGCTCTGGTTTCCTCCCAAAGTCCAAAGTTGTGCATGTTAGGTGGATTGGCCATGATAAATTGTCAGTTAGTTTCTGAAGATGTGTAGGTTAGATGGATTAGTTATGGGATAGGGCGGGGTGGTAAGCCTGGATAAGATACTCTATCAAAGAGTTGATGTAGTCTCAATGGGCCAAATGGTCTCCTTCTGCATTGTAGGGATTCTATGGTGGCACGGTAGCACAGTGGTTAGCACTGCTGCTTCACAGCTCCAGGGTCCCGGGTTCGATTCCCGGCTCGGGTCACTGTCTATGTGGAGTTTGCACATTCTCCTCGTGTCTGCGTGGGTTTCTTCCGGGTGCTCCGGTTTCCTCCCACAGTCCAAAGATGTGCGGGTTAGGTTGATTGGCCAGGTTAAAAATTGCCCCTTAGAGTCCTGTGATGCGTAGGTTAGTGGGATTAGCGGGTAAATATGTGGGGGTAGGGCCTGGGTGGGATTGTGGTCGGTGCAGACTCGATGGGCTGAATGGCCTCCTTCTGCACTGTAGGGTTTCTATGATTTCTGTAGGGTTTCTATGAAAGCATTGAGTGATTCCAGGTGACCAGCATTCTTCATGTGTGAATATATCGATGTGAAACATTGGCAGGTTATTTAACTATTAGAAAGTTATCACTGCCAACTCCAGTTCTGTCCTCACCTGACATCCTCAATGCAGCAAGGATCTTGAGATAGTGATTAGAATCATGAGATAGTGATCAGGAGCAGGAGATTTTTTTCCTCTCTCCATCACATCCTGCATACAAGATTTTACCGCAAAGTTGGGAATCAATTTGGACTTTCCAGACCTGTGTAATTCATTTCCAGACTATCTCTGGCAGCCTCTGATCTTAATGTGTCCCAAGAACACAGGTTGCATTTACCCTCATTCCAAGATCTACATTCAACACTGCCCTGACAAACAATTGTTTCAACTTGTTTCTGTCCTATGCAACTTACTTCTTCCTAGCTCACTTGTACCTTTCCACCCTTGTACAGCCTCTTCTGATGTCGCCTATTGTTTTCTAATCTTTCAAAAGATGTCCTCATCCTTTCCTTTTCACCATGGACGCCAGTCCCCCTACATCCTCCCCCAGGACAGTCAACAGGTCCTCTGTTTCTTCCTTGAATTTAAATCTCATCAGTACCCATCAGCCTCCTCCATTTGGCTGAACTTTTCTCACACTGAACAACTTGTCCTTTAACTCCACACACTTCCTCCAAATGTATTGTGTCACTATGGGTCCCAGCTATACCTGTTTTTTGGTGATATATTCTTTGTTCTCATTCTACTCAGGTCCCTGCCTCACTTCTTTTTGTCAGCACATCACTGCTCCCTGCTGCCACCCAAACTGCAACATTTCATTAGCCAAGCTTCCAATTACCATCCCTTTTTCTCCAATTACCATCCATCTGTCTGTGTAATGTTTCTCCGGGTGCTCTGGTTTCCTCCCACAGTCCAAAGATGTGCAGATTAGGCACATTGGCCATGCTAAATTGCCCCTTCATGGCCAAAGACATGTTGGTTAGGTGGATTGGCCATGATCAAGGTGTGGGATTACGGGGACAGGGCAGGGGAATGGACCTAGATAGTGTGTTCTTTCAGAGGGTCAGTGCAGACTCAATGGACCGAATGGCTTCCTTCTGCACTGTATGGTTTCTATGGTTTCTGAATTACATGGTCCATCTCCAACTTTTCCCTTCCTTGCTCGACTTTTCAATCTCCAATTTTGGGATCATCACCTGTAAATCTGATGAATCCCATAAATTCCTTAATTACAATTTCTCCTATCTTACTTTTTGTAAGGACTCTATTTCATTCTCCCAAGTTCTTTGTCTCTGTTGCATCTGTTCTGGCAATGCCCCCTTCTACGCTAATACTTCCAATATGCCACTCATTTTCCTCAACTGAGAATTCCCCTCCAATCTCAACTGTATCTATCCTATTTCCCAAACTTCTGGCTTCATACCTTCCCTTTCCCTGCCACCCATGATTCCCCTTCAGATTATGTTGCACTCACCTTCCACACTGCCAACCTCAATTTTCAATGGATCATTCTCTGCCATTTTCAGCAAGATGCCACCACCAAAGACATTTTTCCCTCCTGTTCCCTTCCAGTATTTTCTTCCAGCACTCTCTGGTTCATGCTTCAATCACCCCCCCCCCCCCCCCCCCCCCCCCCCCCACCTCCAACATTCATTCTCCTCCCTCCAGCATCTTCCTATAAGGGCAAAGCTGCCTTTTAACCATCTCCGCCCTCTCGCGCTATGGCTTCAAACACGCCTTTTGGTGAAAAGGTGATTGTATTCCAACTTATTGTTTCGCCTTCATTAAAAAGCATAAACACAGGTTGGATGATCTTTTTGATGAATGCATCCATTCAGTTTACAAGTGTGACTCTGAGCTCTGTGTTGCTTGCTGTGTTCCCTATAGCACTTCCTCTCTGAATTGTCTATCCTCAGCCTCCTACAGTGCCCCAGTGAAGCTCAACACAAGCTCAAGGAGTAGCATCTCAACTTCTCATGAGGCACTTTACAGCCCTATAGTCTCAACATTGATCTCAACAATTTGGATCATAATCACTGCTCCTATTTTCTCAGAAAGCAGATGCTGGTAATGGTTCTGTTTTTATCATTTACATCTCCCCTGGGCACATTTCCTGTTCCTCTATTGTCCCATTACTACCTCCTCTTGCTTTGCACCATCATTCTTTTTGTTGTTTAATAACCACCTTCCACCTAATCACAAACCTTCCTTTTGATTCTTTCCTCCCTTCATCCTACCCATCCCACCCCACCCCCAATCCTTTCCCCTTCACTTTGCGCTTACTTTTAAATTGTTAAATCATTAGCTTTTTCCAGCTCTGATGAAAGAAGATCAAACTGAAATTTGGAACACCCCAGCGTCTGCAGTATTTTGCTTTTTATAGTTCAATTCCATGTTGGATTGTGCATTAACTTCACTTTGGGAATGCATCCTATTGTCCTATGTGCATGATGCATGTTGGGGTCTGAGAACGCTTTGCGCAAATGAATGTTTTGACTTGACAATTTTTTACATTCATTTTACAATTTTGTTTATATTACTCATATGCTTTAAGTCAAGTGTAGAATATAATATAATTACATTTGGAATTAATGACACATTGCTTAGACTACCTGCCAGCACGACATACATGTCACAGTGAAGGATAATTAATCCCTGCGGTTCTATACTGCCTGAAAGATTGATATTATTATCTACACATATCCAGTCTGTGCCAGAATCACTTCTATCAATTTTACTCCAAGATGAATAAGGGAGAAAAACAATATCTGCTGATACACCGCACAAGAAAAGATTTGAATATAGACACTGAAGAGTAGGAAAGGTTTTCGCGTATTCTTATTTTAGATAGATGGCCCATCAAATTGAAAATAAATGTCCCTGCAAATTGTTATTAGGTCTCCGAAGTTCAATAAACATCAGAAACTCATAAAAAGTTGCTGATAGGCCCCCTGTTGAACATCAAATAACTATAATCTCACTAGGCAGGGAGAACATAAAACATAGAGTTAGCTGAAAATCTATACACCATCTGGTGACACAGATGTGAATAGTATTTTACATGTCAGAAGATTTCTGGCCTGCCTATTATCAGTCGTTTCTTCAGTTTCATTTCTATGAGGGATGTAAAGTGGAGAAAGAGAAAAAGGCATGCGTTTACACAACACCATAATAACATTTTCAGAAATGTTGGAGGGCTTTAATTCAAATCAATAAAATTTAAACTTTGACAATTGTTGGTATGTAGGAAAATATGTCAGCCATTTTGTGCACAGCAAGCTCCCACAAGGGACAAAGACATGTGACCAAGTTTTGCTTTAATATTGATTGAATCAGAATACTCGCAGAATTTCTTGCTTAACTTTACATAATCCTCCAAGGCTTGCTGCAAATCTTTAACATTCATTGGGATAAGCACGTGGGAGCCTAGTTTAACATATCGGGGCAAATTTTCCCATTCCAGCCGCCACAGAAATCGTGGCAGGCGAGGGGCGGTCCACGGAAAGGTCCGCTGACCTCGGGCGATATTTTCCAGTTTCCGGGCAAGTGCGGACGGAAAATCCTGCCCATCATCCAAAGCATTGCACATCTAACATTGCAGTGGTACCTCAATACTGCCAAAAGAATCAGCCTAAATCATCCACTCAAAACTCAGGGTGGGGGATAAAATCTGCAGTCTTCTGACTTAGAAGCATGAGTGCTACCATCTGAGGCAAGATACCTTACTGAAAACACTAGAACGGCTAACCTCCAATTAATTCCTATCAAAACAGTAATTTGATTGTGCCAGTCAAGGGCTATTGAAGTGTCATTAAAAAGAACAACTGGTTCACTAATGTCCTTTTGGAAAGGAAACTGCCATTCTTACCCAGACTGACCAATACCTGACCAGATCCTCTCAGTCTGCATGGATTGTGGGTCCTGCAAAACAATTCCACCATGCTGCGGAGGTGTTTACTTGCCTCCCCTGAATAGTCTTAAGGCCCCAGAGGGGCAGATGTGGCCATCTCATGCCTGTATCTCCAGTCTCCTTCCACAGAGATCAATGTAAGCATGTCAGGTACGCTGTGCCTATAGGACACCCAAAAGGAAAATCCAAGCTATTACATTCCAAGCAATATATTGCCAACAGACATCAGGACTCATCCAGTACACTGGAGATAAAAATATTTCCTGTTGTGGGCAAGTTCTTAATATTCATTCATTCTGAATACCTATGTCTAAACTGTCCTCACAGATCACCAAACACTTTGCAGGATTGGCACATTTCTAGGCCACCTGCTGTTCTTCAATGAATTATACTCAACTGAAGCTTCTTAGTTTTGAAGTAAACCACAGAACAACAAGGCGACCAACGACATTGCTCCTTAGTTTTGCTAACTTGCCGATTATTTCTTCACATTTCTGTGCTTTGACAGGTATCCTTTCAGTTGGTTTCAAAGCATTTGTGTAAACTTGCCTGCGAATCCACCTTTCACTAAACTGGATTAGTGATAGAGCGCATAAACAGGGATATCCACTGCTTGCTGAAGTCCAGAGCTGAGGCGTTCAAGTCAGGTGACACTGACCTATACAAGAAAGCCAGATACGATCTAAGGAGATCCATCAAAGATGCCAAAAGACAATACCGGACCAAGATGGAGTCCCAGGCTAGCCACACCGACCCCCGCTGACTATGGCAAGGTCTGCAAGACATAACAGGCTACAAGATGAAGGCTCCAATTGCTGGTTCCAAAGCAGCCCTCCCTGAATGAGCTCAAAGCATTCTACGCCCGCTTTAAGCAAGAGGTCAGCGAGAGCATGCCCTCCACCCTGGAAGTCCTGGATGAACCCGTATCTGGAGTCACCGTTGCAGATGTCAGAGCAGCTTTCTTGAAGGTCAACCCACGGAAAGCAACTGGCCCGGATGGAGTACCTGGATTTGCACTCAGATCCTGTGCGGATCAGCTGGCGGGGGTATTCACAGGCATTTTCAACCTCTCTTTACAACAATCTGAGGTCCCTATCTGCTTCAAGAAGACGACCATCATCCCGGTACCTAAGAAAAACCAAGCAGCGTGCCTTAATGACTATCGGCCGGTGGCTCTGACGTCCATCATTATGAAGTGCTTCGAAAGGTTAGTCATGGCATGAATCAATTCCAGCCTCCCGGACTACATGGATACACTACAGTTTGCCTTCACTGCAACAGATCCACAGCAGACGCCATTTCCCTAGCCCTGCACTCAATCCTGGAACACCTAGATAGCAAGGACCCCTATGTCAGACTCCTATTTATTGACTACAGCTCAGCCTTCAACACCATTATTCCCACGAAACTCATCTCCAAAATCCGTGGCCTGGGCCTCGGCACCTTCCTCTGCGACTGGATCTTGAACTTCCTAACTCACAGATCACAATCAGTAAGGATAGGCAACAACACCTCCCCCACGATCATCCTCAACACCGGTGCCCCACAAGGCTGTATTCTCAGCCCCCACTATGCTCCTTATACACCCATGACTGTGTGGCCAAATTCCCCTCCAATTCGATTTTCAAGTTTGCTGACGACACCACCGTAGTGGGTTGGATCTCAAACAATGATGAGACAGAGGACAGGAATGAGACAGAGAATCTGGTGAACTGGTGCGGCAACAATAATCTCTCCCTCAATGTCAACAAAACAAAGGAGATTGTCATCGACTTCAGGAAGCGTAAAGGAGAACATGCCCCTGTCGACATCAATGGAGACGAAGTAGAAAGGACCGAGAGCTTCAAGCTTTTAGGTGTCCAGATCACCAACAACCTGTCCTGGTCCCCCCATGCCAACACTATAGTTAAGAAAGCCCACCAACGCCTCTACTTCCTCAGAAGACTAAGGAAATTTGGCATGTCAGCTACGACTCTCACCAACTTTTACAGATGCACCATAGAAAGCATTTTTTCTGGTTGTATCACAGGTTGGTATGGCTCCTGCTCTGCTCAAGAACGCAAGGAACTACAAAAGGTCGTGAATGTAGCCCAATCCATCACGCAAACCAACCTCCCATCCATTGACTCTGTCTACACTTCCCACCACCTCGGCAAAGCAGCCAGCATAATTAAGGACCCCACGCACCCCGGACAGTCTCTCTTCCACCTTCTTCCTTCGGGAAAAAGATACAAAGGTTTGAGGTCACGTACCAACCGACTCAAGAACAGCTTCTTCCCTGCTGCTGTCCGACTTTTGAATGGACTTACCTTGTATTAAGTTGATCTTTCTCTACACCCTAGCTATGACTGTAACACTACATTCTGCACTCTCTCCTTTCCTACTCTATGAATGGTATGTTTTGTCTGCATAGCACGCAAGAAACAATACTTTTCACTCTATGTTCATACATTTGACAATAATAAATCAAATCAAATAAATTAAAAACCAGTGACAGTCAGCCTAAAGTCGTCCGACTCAAGAAAAGCTTCTTCCCTATTGCCATCAGACTTTTGAATGGACCTACCTTACATTAAGTTGATCTTTCTCTACACCCTCGCTATGACTGTAACACTATATTCTGCACCCTCTCCTTTCCTTCTCTATGTTTTGTCTGTACAGCGTGCAAGAAACAATACTTTTCACTGTATACTAATACATGTGACAATAATAAGTCAAATCAAATGCTGTGTTAGCTAGAATACTGAAAGAAAACATACTTAAAACATTCCCAATCCATTTCATATTTTCCGAAGCGCAATCTTTCTTCTAATCTTCGTTCGGTGAACACTACTTTTGCCAAACACAAACAAATTTGGAGTAGCCAGCTTGTAACTGAGACTTATTGCATTCAGCCCAAATTCTCTGAAGTTTTAAACAGTTTTACTCAGTTATAAAACATGCCTCGAAATAGTTAGTACATTCCTAATCTGCACCTAAATTATACTATTTTAATTTTGTGTTTAAGCTCAAAAATCTGGATATTATCCAATTCTATTTGAGATAAGCCACAAGAATGTTACATTTAAAAACAATTTTAAAATGTTACATGGATTATATGATTATAATTTTGCAACCAAAACCCAATATTCTTTCAATAAGCCTTGAAAACTAATATTCCAAAAAAGATTTTAAATTTCTTCATGTCAGATTGTGCCCATATTGGGTTCATTTCCTGTGAACTGTTAACCCGACATGATGTACTAATTGTTGGCTTGAAAAATATCAGCCTCTTTGTCAGGGGAACCAGCAGACTGATTTGATAATATGTGCAATTGAACAAATCACTTAAACACTGGCAGCCACATGTTACATTCTTGAATCAATTTAAAGGCTGCATTACGAATCCAAACGTCCCTCACTCCTCTGCACCGAATAGAATTTACCCCACAAAGTGGCTTCACACACCATTGAATAGCAATTAAGCAATATAATGCCACAAAGGACTACTTGCAATCTGTATCCACGGTTCAATGATTCCATGTATCTGGTCTGGAGCTACTTGCAGCCATTGGAATAGTCCTCTCCGGCTCGTAACCAAAAGTAAATCCTTGCATAATTATTTCTTACATCAGCCATTCTTGTGGCCTCGATAAGTGTGATTGCCAATTTAGTTACAATTAATGCTGAACTATGGATAATCCTAATCTAACTGCATGAAATGAGGACAGGAAGTTTTAAACTGATTCATTGGTATAATTACAGCAACAAACAAATAGGTTAAGAGTACTTGAACTTATTTCGTGGTGTGGTCTTCAGTATTATCTGAGGCAGAAATCTTTTTCACCCAACTATCCTTGACTGGGTCTAAACCTAGGCCCATGATACTCTAACACAGCAGCCCCTAACACACACACTTAACGCATTAAAATATTACAGATCAATGATTGAGCAAATTCCAAATTTGAAGGAAACTTATCTTAACAATGTAGACAATGCCCTGGAGAAGATGGCGGTAGGCTTCCTTCTTGAGCCACCGCAGTCTATGTAGTAAAGGTTCCGCATGATGCTGTAGAGACGCGGTTCCAGGATCCTGTTCCTGTAACAATGAAGAAACAGCGATATGTCCAAGTCAGGATGGTGTGTCACTGAAAGGGAAATTTTGCAGCAGATGCTGTTCCCATGCAGCTGCTGGCTTGTCCTTTTAGATGAGAATTTGGGAGATTCTGCCTAAGAAATCTTGCCAAGTTCCTGGAAGAATAGAGACTCCACACTTTAAGCAAAGGGTCCAATTCAGGTTTAAGCTCAAACTTTGGCTTGATCATTTCAGGTTCAAAGTAGTTCCTCAATTTTTTCCTTTGGCTCTCTGATCACCCTCCTTCACTTCTTTTTTTTATTCGTTCATGGGGTGTGGGCGTCGCTGGCTGGGCCAGCATTTATTGCCCATCCCTGAGGGTATTTTAAGCGTCACCCACATTGCTGTGGGTCTGGAGTCACATGTAGGCCAGACCAGGTAAGGACGACAGATTTCTTTCCCTTAACGACATTAGTGAACCAGATGGGTTTTTACAACCATCGGCAATGGTTTCAAGGTCATCATTAGCTCTTTAATTCCTGATTTATTTTATTGGATTCAAATTTCACCATTTGCCGGGGTGGGGTTTGAATCTGGGTTCTCAGAGCATTACCCTGAGGATTACAAGTCCAGCGACAAAACCACTGCCGCCCCATGCCTCGACGTTAATGTAGAGGTGCGCCTGCATTTACTTTTCAAACAGTCATTAAAACATCTGTGAAAGCATTAATTTGTTGCCTGAATTCTCCTCTGTGTGGAAGTGCCTTACCTCTGCTCTTTGTGTTCCACAATGACACCAACATGATCAAGAGTTAATGGTGTGAGGAATATGTAGTGTGAGTCCATAACCTAATGGCAAAAGGATGGCTAGTGGTTGCCCCGTTTAAAAGTTTTTATTTATTTATTTTTTACCTCTCAGCACATGGACATTGAACGCTGGCTGATTTTATTGTTTAATATAAACTATGCAGAAGATAATCACATTGAAGTCTAAATCTGCAACGGTCATTTAGAAGAATGTAAATCGTACATTTGTCTTTGGATGTTTGTCTCCAAACCAAGCAAATCTGAGTTTAAAGTTTTGAAGTTTAAAGTTTATTTATTATTTATTGGTGTCACGAGTAGGCTTACATTAACACTGCAATGAAGTTACTGAGAAAATCCCCTAGTTGCCACACTCCAGCACCTATTTGGGTATGTGGAGGGAGAATTTAGCATGACCAATGCACCTCACCAGCACGTCTTTTGGACTGTGGGAGGAAACAGGAGCACCCCGAGGAAACACATGCAGACATGGGGAGAACATGCAGACTCCCACAGACAGTGACCCAAGCTGGGAATCGAACCTGGGTCTCCGGAGCTGTGAGGCAGCAGTGCTAACCATTGTGCCACCATGCTGCCCTCAAGGGTTAATTGTTAATCGTGTCCATTGAGGTTAAATACATAAAGGTGCAAGACTTTGAATAGATAGTTACTTGAGCACGTATAAAGAAACGCTGACTGACACAGGAATAGAATGGAATAAAATGGCACGAGGAGATATACATCTGTAATGTTTCACCCTGTGAATTAAAATCTATTCCAAGTAAACACTGGCTTTGTTTTTCTTCTTCAGCAACAGGCTACCAGGAGTATAACATTAATACTGAAATCATTACCAATGCTCTTTCTTTTAGATGGAAGCATGTAGCAGTTCACTGTATGCCTGCCAATCAGAGAGAGGAGTCTGCCTCATTCTTTCCCTGAGAACTTTATTTCAGCTCCTACAAAGGGGGGTAAAGTTAGCGTTTATGAAAAAATAATTCCTTACTCTTGGAGGATCAGACCTCCTCCTTGGCCTGAGCTGTCCCTGTGGTGCTTACACATTGATACGTTTCTGGTCCTCACCCCCACCACGGGACTTAGACCTGGAATGGAAAATTCCAGTCCAAAGGTTTGTCGCCTTTTCAATGATCTCCTTTCTTGATTCAGTATTCTTGTTTCCATGTCTCTATCTGCAAATGCCTTGGGAAGTATTTTACTTTAAATATGCCATAAGTTACTTAAAAATATTTTAGTTTGCTTTGCTTTTAAATCAAATTGTAACACATACTACTCCCGGGCTAGAAATAATCTACTTGGAGGCCTTTGCCAGTGATGATTTTGAGTCAATCCTGGGAATTGTTCCCTGGAATTTTCTGTCCTTCCTTATGAGAATCAACTCGCCTGCATTCTTAACCTGCCATTTCCCCCAAAGCCAACAACCGTTCCATATGCAGAATTGCGTACATGGAGTTATTTCCTACTATTATATGCCACTGCTGTAGCAGTCCGCCATTTCTAACATAGTTTAAAAATATTAGTGCTGAACATGCTGAAGGTCTGTTGTCCAGTGTGTGACTGTACTTAATGTTTAACTTCAAAAAAGCATTGCTCAATGCTCTTTAGAAAATTAAGAAGACACCAGTATTAATAACAACCGCACCACTTTTTATGCAGCTATGTTCACCATGGCTCGAACCTGGCAAGTCAACTTCTTTTAAAATAAAAACATGGTTTAATCTAGAAGGAATGTCTGAAATTGCTTCCAGATGCGTACCATGCAAAAGCCATTCAAAATCATTTATACTGTCTGTACCAAACAAACTAACTCTGTGTTCTGCAGTTTCCTACAATGGGCAGTAAATGCCTTGTTTTTTTAATATCTACAAATGCATTAAACTGTCACACTAATCTCCTTCTCGAGATGACAATTAGTTCAGGTTATGGAAATGAAACAAAAGTGCATATAAAGATTCCATGCTTAAGTAGCTTTTCAATGCACAGCCTGCACCCAGCAATTGTGGAGCTTAGGAGAGCCACAGATTAGAAGTTGAAATTCTTCTCCATTTAGTTTTGAGAATTTAGTGGTTGGGCAGATGCCAAAACAAACTTAAACATTTGGCCCATGAACACACACATCGTACACCTGGGAATAGAATGAACTGCGGTACACTGGAGCAGCACGTACCACACTGTAACTCTAGCCCTTTTCAATGGGGTTCCAAGGTACTGGGAATAACACCAGTTCCACAGTAAATGACTAAATGGGAGTGGGCTGGTGATGAACAGTTTTAGAAACATGTCAAAACAGAACTTGCCAGACTGAAATAAAATATCCTGGTGCCTGATTTTCTTTCACTGGGAAAATCCATCTTGTGAGGTATTGCATCGATTGTTTTGACTTTCTCGAAGGGCAGTTAAACTTTGAATTAAATGCACTATTTAGTTTCAGTGTTCTCACTGATTTTGCAACATTGATAAACTTTACATTTACCCCTGTTCTTTCCCCATTATATTAACCCACAGAAGTTGCCTCATTTTGTGTTGCAGCTGGGTGCATGCGAAGGTTTGAGTTGCCTAATCGTCTATAATAAATAGCTCATTGTGGATTGGCTGGCTAGTGGTGTTTCTGATCTCCTTGTTTCAGATTTATGTCTCCCAGTGTGAAGCGCTATATTACAATGAGAATCACCACCTAGTGGGTCTCCCAAGAACTCATACACTTCCCTTTCTAGCTATGGCTACAGAGTTAAATGATGGCCCAGAGACTCAAGCTTATCTATCAGTTCAGGAGCTTGCCCACTTTGACATTATTATTTTTGGTTACTTGTTAATGTAATCACATTGAGTCAGTGTTGCTTTGTTCTCTCCACGGAAGCTGATTGGTCAGCTGAATGTTTCCAGCAATTTCTGCTTTTGTTCCAAGGTTCCAACACCTTCAGATGTTTCTGCTTTACGGTTTGTGTTTAAAGAATCAATTTGCATTCATAAAGCATATATTCGGCAAGACTCCCTGACATACCTGCCTAGAATACATGCTTAAGCCTCTGAAATGGGACTTGGACCCATGATCCTGTACTTAAGTGGCATATGTCCTACTATCATGCCAAGGTTAACAGTCCAAGTATACTATCCCAAGATAAATGTACATAGATGAAAATT